>NW_023270739.1:6846613-7037670 GCF_011800145.1 Mirounga leonina | reverse complement strand
TTATTTATTTATTTATTTATTTATTTATTTATTTATTTATTTATTTACCAGAGAGAGAGAGTGCAAGAGTGAGAGAGTGCACAGCAGGGGGAGCATCAGGCAGAGGGAGAAGCAGGCTTTCTGCCAAGGAAGGAGCCCAATGCGGGACTCATTCCCAGGACTCTGGGATCATGACCCGAGTCGAAGGCAGACACCCAACCGACTGAGCTACCCAGGTGTCCTTGGGTTTAAAAAAAAAATAGGGGCGCCTGGGTGGCTCAGTTGGTTAAGCGACTGCCTTCGGCTCAGGTCATGATCCTGGAATCCCTGGATCGAGTCCCGCATCGGGCTCCCTGCTCAGCGAGGAGCCTGCTTCTCCCTCTGACCCTCCCCCCATCATGTACTCTCTCTCTCTCTCTCTCTCATTCTCACTCTCTCAAATAAATAAATCTTTAAAAAAAAAATAGTGTGTCCTTCCCTCCAGTAAGCTGAAGCACTGGCCTAGATGGACAGGTGGTGTCCAGGGAGGGTAGTGAGCCAGTTAGAGAAGGCAGTGAGTGGGCATGGGGGTGGCTCCGCATGCGCCCAAGGGACATTACGATTATTTGCAGGGTCGGAGGGTCAGAGTGATCAGCGGTAGCTGACCGCAGCCGCCTATCCCTCTTCCAGCTGCATTCCTCTGGCCGTTCATCCAGCAACTATTTATAGAGCACAGGACAGGTGCCGTAGCATTTGTATACAGAGCAGAGTGAGCCAGATCTGTCCTTGTCCACTTGGAGCTGACGCCCTCTTACGTCAGTCCCAACTTAGGCGCCTTCAATTCAGCGGAGAGGGCAGTGGGCTGACTTGGGATCCCCGTTGGAGCTCCCGGGGTGCACCCTGCACCTGTCTTCCATGTGTTCTGGGAACCTGCAGGCTCACAAAATCTGAAAGGAACCCGATTTTACTGGTTATAAGTGCTCCATTTCTCAGTGAATAAAACCAAAAGGTCCAAAGAGGGCGAAGGCTGTGCCTGAAGTCCCCAGCGGTGAGCCGCAGCATGGAAACTTGACCCTGATTCCTGACTTGAGGTCCTGCACACAGTGCCGGGCACCCTGGGAGCCTGCAGGGAGCTGTGGGAGCCCCTGGAGATCAGGGACTGCGTCTCCGGCACCCCCGGCCCCCTCCTCACTGGGTCTCCTGACAGCAGGACTGCAGCTGGGGAGTGGAGGCTACTGAGGGCAGTGGGCGGGGGAGGAGGGAGCAGACTCAGCGACAGGGCAGAGGGGTGGGCCAGCAGGATGGGGCACCCAGCTGCAGGGAGTTATGTTCAGGGACAGCAGCCCTGACCTGTGAGGATGAGCCAGAAACAGGAAGGCCCCGGCTCAGAGGAGGTGCTGTGGGGTGCAGGAGCCATGGGAGACTGCAGCTCTGGAGGCACCCGAAGTAGGAGGAAGCTGGAGAATCTGGTGGCCAACGGAGGACGTCAGGCTGGGCTCAAACCAAGGAGCAGCCTCCGAGCCTCCAAGACCTGCTTCCATAGTGCAAGATGAAGGTGGGAGCAATGCTCCCAGGGGTTGTCCTTCCTAGGGAGGTGGGCCTGAGGCACTGTGTCCTGATTGTGCCTGGTGTGGGCCCTACGCAGCAGGCCCTTGTAAACACTTGCTAATCATGGATAGTGAATAGATGAATGCCGGAGGGAGGGAAGGAACTATGACTAGTCGTAGCCATGGCCGATTTCCGTCCTGAGGACACTGGGAATCATGGGACCTCGGGCTGCCCTGGGGCCTGTCGGCAGGACTTGAGCTCCACACAGAATGAGTGTGGTCTGTGTATTGCCCACTCTGGGACCCTGCCCATCTTTCCCCTTGTCTTCCCACCTTTAACTTCCCTCCCCCTCCCTTTAAAGATTTTATTTATTTGAGAAAGACAGAGCATGAGTGGGGAGGGGCAGAGGGAGAGGGAGAAGCAGACTCTCCACTGAGCAGGGAGCCCAACACAGGGCTCGATCCCAGGACCCTGAGATCATGGCCTGAGCTGAAACCAAAAGTCTAAAACTCAGCCAACAGAGCCACCCAGGTGCCCCTCCCCTGCCCCCTTTTGAAAGAAGCCATTTGTATTTTATGTACCCTTCTCTTCCTCACATGCCTTTTGGACCAAGGCAGAGAGAACACCTAGAGGAAACTAGGAAGGGTTATTGTTGCTGTTATAAGATGTAGTTCAACCTCTGGAATCGGGATGGGGGCCTGCCAGGACCAATCTGGTTGGAGATGCCAGGTGTGATCAGAAGCTGTGATTAGGGGACCCAAGCACTGGGGAGATGACAGAGCATGCTGGTTAAGAGCACAGGGTCTGAAATAACCTTGGGCATGCTTAAATCTCTCCGTGTCTCAGTTTTCCCATCGGTAAAGTGGGCAGAATTATAGCACCACTTCTGGGGGCCATTCTGTGATCTATGTAAAGCACTCAGAACAGTGCCTAGTATGAATTAAACATTCCTTTAACAGCACTTATGAACACCTACCTGGGGCCCCCGGACTACAATACTGAATTATAACAAAAGTGCAAATTCCAGTTGAGGAAAATGAACAAAACCCAAAGGAAGTTGATTTTATTTGGTGTGATATGGGAGCAGGGGGGAGTTGAGCAGGGAAAGGGGTGTCGGGACTAGAGAGAATCGTGGCTCACAGTTTTAAGTGCAGTGATTAAGGCAGGCCTCACTGAGAAGGTGCCACGGGGTGAAGGCCTGAGTTTGCTCAAGAAATGAAGCATAGGAGTATCTGGGAAAGAACATTCCACACAGAAGGAGCCCTAAGGTGGGAGCGTGCCTGGAATGATCAAGGGACAGGAGCAGTGATCAAGGGAGATCAGGAAGGAGAAGCCACTGAGGTAGAGCATAGGTGATGTGGGTGGTGGCCTCAGGTGGCCCCAGTGTGACGGCAAGAAGTACCTGGTTGTGTTGAGTATAGTTGACATACAATAAACCGTGCATATTTAAGATGTGCATTTTGTTGAGTGTTGACACATCTGTAACCATCACTGCAATCAAGAGAATGAACATATCCATCACCCCCAAAACTTCCCTCCTGCCCTTTGCTCATCCCTCCCTGCGCCCCCACCCCTTCCCCAGGCAACCACTGACCTGCTCTCCGTCACTTTAGATTAATTCGCATTTTCTGGAGTTGCAGCTAGATAGAATCGTACAGTAGACAGTCCTTTTTGGTTTGTCTTCTGTCATTCAGAAGACTTGTTCTGAGATTGATCCATGTCATTGTGTGTATTGGTAGTTTATCCTTCTTACTACCAATGAATATTCCATCGTACAGATAGACCACAATTTGTTTATCCATTCGCCTGTTGCTGGACGTTTGGGTTGTTTCCAGATTTAGGCTATTCCTAAATAAAGCTGCTGTGAACATTCATGACCAAGTCGTTGTGTGGACATGTGCTTTCATTTCTGCAGGTCCGTGCTTAGGTGTGCAATGGCTGGGCTGGATGGTAGGTGTGTATTTAACCTTTTAAGAAACCATCACGCTCTTCTCCAAAGGGGTTGTACCATTTTCCATTCCCACCAGTAGCGCATGAGAGCCTGCTTCCTCCACAGGCTGGACAACACTTGGTAGGGTCAATCTTTGGAATGATAGCCGTCTGATAGATGAATAGTGGTTTTAATTTGCATTTCCCCGATGACCAGTCATCCTGAGCATCCTTTCACGGGCTTCTTTGCCATCTGCATATCTTCTTTGGTGAAGTGTCTCTTCACATTTTTTGCCCATTTAAAAAACTGGATTGTGTTCTTACTGAGTATTGAGAATTCTTCATGTATTCTGATTACAGTCCTTTATTAAATAGACACTTGGCAAATATTTTCTCCTAGTCTTTGGCTAGTCTTTTCATTCTCTTACTTGTGTCTTTTGAAGAGCAAATTTTTAAAATTCTGATGAAGTCTGATTTATCAACTTGTTCTTTTATGTTGTGCATTTTATGTTATATCTAGGGAATCCCTGCCTAACTAGGGCCCCCAAGATTTTCTATTTTCTTCTAAATTTTTTTTTTAAGATTTGTTATTTATTTGAGAGAGAGAGAGAGAGAGGGAGGGAGGGAGAGTGAGCGGTGGGGGAGGGGCAGAGGGAGAGAGAGTCACAAGCAGGCTCTGGGCTCAGCTTGGACCCGATGGGCTCTCTACATTTTTTTAGAAAAATATTTTATTTATTTTTTTTATTTATTTGACAGAGAGCGGGAGAGAGAGAGAGCACAAGCATGGGTTGGGGAAGGGGCAGAGGGAGAGGGAGAAGCAGACTCCCTGCTGAGCAGGGAGCCCTATGTGGGGCTTGACCCTGGGATCATGACTTGAGCTGAAGGCAGACGCTTAACCGACTGAGCCAGTCAGTCACCCCGTAGGTGCCCTTCAGGTGCCCCTCTACTTTTCCATTGATCTATATGTCTGTCTTTATGCTAATAGCATACTGTCTTAATTATTATAGCCTTATCATAAGTCTTGAGATCAGATAGTGTAATTCTTCTGACTTTACTCTTTTTCAAAATTGCTTTGACTATTCTTGATGCTTGGCATTTCCCTGTAAATTTTATTTAAAAATTTTTTTTAAAAAGATTTATTTATTTATTTGAGAGAGAGAGAGTATGTGTGACCAGGATGGGGGGACAGAGGGAGAGGGAGAATCTCGAGTAGACTTTGCACTGAGCACGGAGCCTGACAGGGGTTGATCTCACGACCTGAGCTGAAATCAAGAGTTGGGTGCTTAACCAACTGAGCTACCCAGGCGCCCCAAATTTTATTTATTTTTATTTTTAAATTTGTTATCAAAGTATAGTTGACATACAATGTTCTATTAGTCTTAGGTGTCCAACATAGTGATGTGATAATTCCATACATTACTCAATGCTCACCATTCATGTAAATTTTAAAATCAGCTTGTCAATGTCTCCAAAATAGCTTGCTGGAATTCTTACTGGGATAGGATTCAATCCATAGAACAATTTGGGGGAGAACTGATATCTTAACAATATTGCCTTTCAATCAACAAACGGGTTTCATCTCTCCATTGATTGATGTCTTCCTTAATTTCTCTCACAGTGTTTTATGGGTTTCATCTTTTGTCCAATTTATCCCTAAGTATTTGTATTTTTATGCTATATTAAGTGATAGGCCTATTTTTTTTTTTTTTACTTTTTAGTTTGACATAATTTTAGACTGACAGAAGGGTTGTAAGGACAGTACAAAGAGTCCCTGTATACCCTTCACCCAGCTTCCTCTAATGTTCTTTTTTTGTCCCAGGATCCAAGCCAGGCTCCCGAATTGCACTCATTTGTCATCCTTAGACTCCTCCCATCTGTGACAGTTCCTCAGTCATCTTTCCTTATGTTTCATGACCTTGACATTTTTGAAGAGTATGGGTCAGGCATTTTATAGACTGTCCCTCAGTTTGGGTTTTTCTAGTGTTTCCTCATCACTAGACTGAAGGTATGGATTTGGGGGAAGAGCACCACATAGAGGATTTACCCTTCTCACTGCAACATATTAGGGGGTACATGATATTGAGACGCCTTCCTTCTGGTGTCAACCTTGACCACTTACTTGGTTCAGGTGGTGTTTGCCAGAGCCCTCCACTGGAAAGATACTATATTCCCTTTTCTTACTCTGTTGGAAGCGAGTCCCTGAGTCTGGCTCACGATCAAGGAGAAGGCAATGAAGCCCCACCCCCAGCTCTGCGGGGTCTATTGCTTATTTGTGACTTCTTTCTCTGACAGTGAGAAACCTGGCTCTCATTATCTACAGGGTATTTACCTGTTTGTTCACATTTAGTATATATGTAAAATGGCCTCGGAGTTGCTAAGCCATGCCTTGTGGGAAACACATATGCCAAAGTACGGTATTCGTGCACTGTCTTTGCCTCTAGCTTTACAGTAGCTAGTCAAACACCACTGTGCAAAGTTACCTAGGTTGGGTCCTTTCTTCCCCCCTCCCCAGAGTCATTATGTCATGCATTTGTAATCCAAATTTATTCTTAAGTGTTTCACATTTTGTGGTTTTATTTATTGTTAAGCTGTGGTTTTATTTTAAATGAGATGTAACAATGTTAAATTTCTGATTGTTTTGGCTAGTATACAGAAATAGAATTGATTTTTTTGTATTTATTCATTTATTTAATTGTATCTTGCAACCTTGCTAAACTCACTTATTTTTTACGGTAGTTTTTTTTTTGTAGATTAAGGAGGATTTTCTATGTAGATGACTGTGTTGCCTTTGCTATAAAGATATTGTTGCTTCCTTTCCAATCTGTGTGCCTTTTATTTCATTTTCTTGCTTTACTGCACTGGCTAGGATTTCCAGTATAAGGTAGAAAAAAAGTGAGATTGGACATTCTGGATGTGTTTTGAAGATAAAGTTAATAGGACTTCCTAAAAGATTGGAGTTTAGTGATTATTATGAAAGCTGACTTTCCTTTGCTGGAGAGTCAGTGCCCACAGAAGGGGCCTGGGGCCTCAGCAGGGATGATGGGGATGGTTTGCAGGTGGTGGGAGTCAGAATGTTGTCAGGGGGCCCCTGCTGAGGTGGGTGACAGGAGACTTTCCTCTGCATCTTCCGTCTTCCAGTTGGGCTTAAACGTGAGAGGACTCAGAGGATTTCATGTGATTTTCTTTTTTGAGGAGGGAAGACAGTCTAAAGCCGATTTTGGGATCAGCCCCCAAGTAGGGGGGTTAGCACTCCTCTGTCGCTCAGTCCCAGATTCCTAGTTTTGGGCGTCTGTCCCAGGCAAGAAAGAGCCCTGGATTTGGAGTATGGAACCTGGGTTGGAATCCTGGCTCTGGAAATGCTGTGTGACCAGAGGGGAGTCCCCAGGTGGGCCTGAAGCTCCACCACCACAATAATAATAACAATGGCCATAGCTCTCAAACCCAACTGTGTGCCAGGCTCTAAGTACCTTGCTTGTAGCAGTTCATCTTCCCAAGTACCTGTGAGTCCCATTATCCTCATTTTAGTAATGAAGGCTTCGTGGTGAGGTGGGGGAGGGGGCCCGACCCCCTCTTCTGCGGGCACTGCCTGTCCTGTTTTTCTCCTTGTGCCACCTGCCCCCAGAACTGTCCCCACCATCCTTCCCACCACCCGCCCCGCACCAGCGGCGTCAGGCCCTCTGCCCGGGCTCCCACACACCCATCCCCCGAGCTCCCCCAACCAGGGACCATGTCTTGCTCCTCCCCACAGCCCGGCATCTAGCGAGGGACTGAGCAGCCACGGGAGCATCAGTGAATCTCTGGCCTGAATGCACAGCTCGGGCCGCAGCCTGGGTTCCAGACTGTAGACTTAATTGTGGGCGCTGGCCCACCCTTGGGGGGTCACCAAGAAGGCCTCCGGCCACGAGGCCTTCACTGCGGAGGGACGAAGCCCCAGGCCTGAAGGCATCTTGGAGCGGGCTCCTCCCCCTGCGCCACCACCAGCCGGCCCCAGGATGCTCCAGGAAGTGCGACGCATGACACTCGCCCCCACCGCCACCGCCCAGAGAAGGGACCATTGTGTCCGAAGGGTTAACAAGGGATGAGGGATGCGAGGAAGGGGCCTTTAGCCATGATGCCCTCTGACCTTTCATAAATCAGAGGGGCTGGGGGCGAGGGGGCTGCTTGGCAGGACTTGGTGGGGTGGGGGCTTAGAAGCAGCTGCGCGCGACGTTGACATTGTTCCCACCATTCTAAGTGCAACAAATCCCTCTATTGTGTTCCTGGTTTATCTGGTTCCTCTTGTTTATTAGCAGGGCTCCTTTGGCAGCGGTTCCAGCCCTGGGCGGGTGGAAAGAGTGCTGGCACGCACCGCGGGGGGAGGGGGCCGGGAGGGGGCCCGCTGTCAATGCCCGCATTGTTCCCGCGCTTTTTGTTTCTACTGTAATGACATGTTGGAAGAGAGAGAGGAGAAAAAAAAGACGTGAGCTGGGGAGGGAAGAGGAGGGCAGAAAAGAAAGAGGGAGCGAGGGCCCTGGTGTGGATTGATGTCTGGGCCTGGGCGGATGTGCGGGCAGCTGGGCAGTTGGGTGCTCGGAGCCAGGCCGGGGTGTGGGCGATGGGGGGGAGGGGGCTGCCGCGCGAGGGGCCATCAGCCCCCCACCCCAGCCTCTGCTGCCTGGCACCAGGTCCCCCCACCACCCTCCAGCCCTCCTTGGGCATCTGTGGGGCCGTGCCAGAGTGGGGCAGGTGCCGGGGTCTGGGGCCCGCCTCCCGATGCGCCCCCGCCTGGCTGTGCCACCCAAGGCAGGCTGCTTAGCCTCTCTGGGTCTTGGTGTCCAAGGTCTGCCAAATGGGGGTGTTGGGGTAGAGAGGCTTTTCTGGCATTTTGGCGATGGTGGCGTGTCCTCCCCAGTTCTGGGTCTATACTTCTGAGCCTGGGGCAGAGCGGGGACGCACGCACACTGGACACAGGGCCCAGCACAGCTCCCAGAGTGATAGTGCCTGGTGCCAACTTGGCAAGGCGGGTCTCACCTCCCATTTAGGTCTAGTCCGGACAGCGAGGGGGTTGCAGTGAGAGGAGCCTGAGCAGGGGAGGATGGAGCTCTGGTCCCACCTGGCTGGGGTGGGTCTCTCCCTCACCAGACGGCAGGACTCTGGGGCCCTTCCACTCCAGGCGGCTGGGTTGAGGGGGAAGAGCACAGGGCACCTGAATGAGGCATGACGCGCCCTGGACATCTCAGAGCGGGCAGAGCCCTTGGGGTTCGTGGCCCTGTCCCTGCCACTTCCCGTAGACCTCTCTGGAGCGCCAGGCAAAGAGTCACCCACCTCTGCTGGCACACCTCCACTGACCTGGAGCTCCACTCTCTGCACATGGCTCCTTCTGTCCTTGCCCAGCCCGGACTGGGAAACTTCTTCCTAAAATCTGTCTCCCTGTAGCTTCTACTTTCTGGTTCTGGGGCTATTCGTTGGAACCCTGTGGAACAAGTTAAGCCTCCCTGAGAACCCGTTTCCCTTACCTATAAAAAGGGAATGATAGGGTCCCGCCTGCCACGTGGCAAAGGCCGTCACATGGATTGCGTGGAAAGTTCTCCAGATCTCCTCAGACTTCAGCTAGGGCTTTCTGTGCTTGTGAAAGGAGTGAGGAGCATTCCTCGTGTGAATAAAGCCAGAGTATTTTGAGAAGATTGGCTTCGGGCTCGGGCTCGGGCTCAGGCTATGATCAGGACTAGCACTCAGACTGGGGCCAGTGTCCGAGCTCAGACTGTACCTATGGTAGAAGTTTATTCAGGAAGAGGGTAAGGGCTCCATTTGGGGTCAAGATCAGGGCTTGGGCTAGGATAAAGGTTCAGTCTGGGATCAGGATTAGGGTTGTCTAGGTTTGGAACAGGGCTCAGTTTATAGACAGTGTCAGATATGGTTTATTCAGGAATTAGGGTAATGGCTCAGTATGGGGTCAGGGCCCAGGCTGTAAGCCGGTTGTGTATTTTTGGGGTCAGGATCAGGGTCTAATCTGTGGCCAAGATCAAGGCCTATAAGCATTCATTTTGGGTTTAGGATCAGGCTGCAGGCTGGGGTCAGGGTCAGGCCTTAGGTCCAGGCTGGGGTCAAGGCTTAGGCTATCACCCAGGTTTGACAGACAATGTGTAGCTAGGGTCAAGGCTCCATCTGTGGCTGGGCTGGGGTCAAGGCTCAACTGTGATGTGGGTCAGGACTCAGTATGCGGCTCTGTCTTTGACTGTTCATTGACCTGGGCTGGAGCTGACCTCCTGAATGTGCATTTTTTGCATCTTCCTCCCTAGTAGCTCAGTCCACCGAGGTTTTCTTGTCTGACTCCAATCTCTGGAAGTCTGTTGCAGACCTGGCAGCATCGGGGTGTGCCAGGAGAGCACAGCAGGGAGGGGATGAAGAGGAGGGGGTCCTGTCTCTAGGTAGCCCCCAGAGGAGGGCAGGCAGTGCTGTGTGTGAGAGGGACTGGGGGCTGGACACAGGGGACAGGTTGGCCCCTGAAGGACCAGGATGGCCTGGGCAGGTGAAATCCTGACTTTCCAGGGGGCGTGAGAACCAGGCCACTGGTCTGGGGCTTGCCAACAGATTCTTGGGGGTGGGATGAGATGGAGGAGGGTAGAACCGGAGAGAAAGAGCGATCTTGGGGGCATCTGGCCCTTCCTTCCGTGCAGACATGCTTTGTATGGTGACACATGAACGTGTGTGTGGACATGTGTGTGTGCCCGTGTATGCTGGGAAGGTGACTGTGGGCGTGGCTGTGTGGATGGACTTGTGTCTGGGGGTGAGCTGATGACTGCACATGTGTTTAGGGGCACGTGTCTGGCTGGGGGCAGGGGCAGGATGGGGGCAGGATGATGCCAGGCTTCGTCCTCTCCATCCCTCTGTCCCCTGAGCTGCTGGTGCCCCTTCTTTAGCCCCCAGCCTCTGCATCCACTGAAGGTCCTGGCTGTCCCACATGACTGGCATCTGAGCCCTGGATGACCCATCAGCTGAGAGCCTGTGACCCACTGCCTGGCAGCAGGAGACATGCAGGGGCAGCCCTCTCTGGAACTGTTCCTCACCAAGGACTTCTTCAGGAGGTGATGGGGAAGGGGGACTCCTGGCTTGGGGGTCGTAACCACACACCTTTCCTCCCAGATGGCTCAAGCACAGCTAACACTGATGCTGTCCCCAGGAACCTACCCTGGGAAGTAGAGCAGCCCCAGGCAAGCAGAGAGCGGACCTGTGGGAGGGCCACTGTGGGCACAGAGCGGGGGCACCAGCTGAAGTCAGGCCACTGTCAGGGAGGAAGGTGGCACCCCCTCATCATGTTGGGGGACCCCACTGCAACCTTGGTCTTCAGCAACCAGATCTGCAGATTCCTGCTACCCCCTTCCTGCAGGTCCCTTGCCCCTGTTTTGTTTTCCTGGTTCTTTCCTGCTGTCACCATCCAGGGGCTAAAGTGGGGGAAGATGCCCCTTAGAAGTCTCTACCCCCATCCTCTGTGTCACTCTGTGTTCTCCTCCTCCTCCTCCTCTCAGCATCTCCCACCCCTTGGGGTTCCTTCTGGTCTGCAGGTTGGCTGCATATTCACAAACCCGGGAGTCAGGGCCATTGTAGGGTGTCAGCGCCAGAAGGGGCCCGAGTCCCGACCCTCACGTGCGGCCAAGTGAGGGCTCCTTGGTGTGTGTTGGTCCTGCCCTGCACTCGCGACCATGTGCTGAGCCCTACTGTGTACCAGGCCACAGAGGAGGGGCCTCAGGGAGCCCTCTGCCGGAAGGCTGGGCTAGGGGAGCCCCGGGCTGCAGAAAGGGACCTTGAACTAAGGTGTGTAGATAAGGAGGAACCGGCCAGGTGTGGTGTGTGTGTTGTGGGGGGCGGCCCTGAACTTGCTGACAAAGAGGGAATTTGGCCATGGGGCCGCCTTTGCCAAGCTCTTCCTCATGGCTTGGCGAGAGGCTCTCCGGTAGAAATAGCGCAGTTGTGGGGTTAGACCGAGGGGCGTTGAGTCTTGGCTCTGACACTTTCTAGCCCCGTAACCTGAAGAAGCTCACAGACCCCTCTGAGCCTCGTTTCATCACCTGTAAAAGCGGGGTGCTGGCCTCTGTCTCCTGGGAGCCTCGTGCACATGATTGCCTCACTTGTCCCATCTGTTAAGGTGGGGTCATAAGACTTTACTCCTCCCGTGGTCTAAGCAGCTAACTCGGACACATGGGCACAAAAGTCCCAAACTACGTACAAATATTCCTCACATCAGAGTTCATTTGGCTCCCGAATCTGGATGGCAAGAATCAGACGCGAGGGTTTGGTTCCTGAGGCCATCAGTGAAATATGTATGGTTCCTGAGTTTTGGATAGTGAAGGATATAAAAAAGAGTTTCTCAGAGTCTAGTTAGTTCCTAAATCAGACCTCGAGGCATATCTGTTTGCCTATTTACAAGTTACATACAAGTACTACAATATTAAATACACTTGTCAGGTAGAAGTTTCAAAATAATGAAGGTAAGAATAAACGTGGAAAGAAATGCTGACATTTTCTTTTCGCACCTCCCTGGGTCCTTGTGTGCTTCCCCCGGGGATGCCCCACCCCTCTCAGAACATTCCTGGTCTGGGGTTGGAGGTGCTGAGGGGTTACCCCAGAGGGCAGGAGGGCCCTGGGGGAACCTAGTCAGAGCAACACCATTTGTCACCATGCCTCTGTCCCACTCACCCCCAGCGCTGGGCCTGGGACATGAAGAAGGACACGTGGCATCTGTCTGAAGGAAGTTGGTGACGTCTATGCAGCCGGTCCGCAGAAAACAAAACTTTCTTAAAATCTAAAAAGAATTTCCTCAAAAAAGTATGTCTGATGCCTTTTCCCCCCAGCGATAAAATCGACACAACATGACATTTACTGTTTTAATCAAATTCAGGGGCATCAAGCACATTCACGGCATTGTGCAACCAGACCGCCGTCCAACTCCAGAACTTTCTCATCTTCCCAAACTGAAACTCTGTGCCCCTTGAACACTGACTCCCTGTTCTGCCCCCCGCTGCAGCCCCTGGCAACTACTGTCCTCTTTTGTCTCTCTGAGTTTAACTGCTCTAGATACCTCATCTGAGTGGAATCATACGGTATTTGTCTTTTTGTGTCTGGCTCCTTTCGCTGAGCGTAGGTCTCCAAGGTTCGTCCGTGGTGTGGCAGGTGTCAGAATTCCTTTCCATTTTATGGCTGAGTGATACCCCATTGTCTGTATACACATTTGGTTTATCCATTCACCTGTCGATGGGCGCTTGGGTCCTTTGCACCTGGTAGCTATTGGGAGTGATGCCACTATGAACACAGGTGTACAAATACCTCTTCCAGTCCCTGCTTTCCCTTCCTGGTGCCTTTTATAGAGAGAAGTTTTTAACAAGTTCTCCCATGGCTTGGGGTCTAGTGATCACGGTTTTGTAAACTACAGCGGGTTGCGAGGACTGTCAGAGCCGTATATGAGAGCACGAGACGCCATGGGGCTGCAGGAAGGGAAGGGGAGGGACACGTGGGGGGATGACTTGGTGGCTGTCTCAGAATTCCCCGGACTCAGCGTGGAAGGCAAAGCACGGAGAGTGGAGGGAAGGTGGTGCAGCTGAGCAGGTGATTTGGTCTGGCTGAGGAGGGGGCATGGAGGAGCCAAGCAGCAGGAGAGAAGCAGGGAGAACGGGAGAGAAGCAGGGAGAGTGGGGCAGGGACCAGCCCCTGGAGGGCGTGGCTGACCCAGATGATGAATCTGGGTTTCTCCTGGAGGGAAGAGGAGGCCACGAAGGTCCTCCGATAAGTGTGGGAGGAGCACTAGGCAGGACTTCTCCCCGGGGTCTGACTCCACTGCAGGTGCCACCTTGGACGTGGGGAGGCCAGGTTGAGCTGAGGCCTCCACCTCACAGCGCGTTTGTCTCTTCTTGGTGTCTCCTGGTCCCTTGGAGGTCCCTGGTCTCCTTTCCGGTCCCTCCAGCCACTTGTGAGCACATTCTCCAGGGTGCTTGACCTCTTCATGCATCGCACATTTTGAGGTTTAGCTCAATTCCCTTTCCCCCGCAAAAAAAACCCATTCCATAAGCGATCCCTTCACTGCAGACACACGTGCACACACACTCATTCACACACTCATGTGTTCACACCCACGCACACATGCATTCATGCACTCACACATGTACTTGCACACACGCACAACACACCCATTCTCATGCACGCACACACTCACAGCATACACCCCCCCCACGTGCACTCACACACACGCACAACGCCCACACTCATACACATACCTATGCATGCAGTCACAGCACATACACTCACACGGTCTCCCTTCAACCCTGTTCTCCCATCTGTCTCATTTCCAGACTTCTCTGGGGGACCAGAACTAACATTTACTGAGAATCTCCAGGGTGTCAGACAGTGGGTGTTGGCTCTTTCCACTTCTCCTCGTGACAGTCTTCCAGGGTGGGTATCATCACCCCATTATACAGATGCACAAACTGAGCCTACGGAGCTGATGGTCTCACAGGAGCTGGTGGGGCCCAGGGCCCTAACTCCTTTTGGCACTTTTCATGGTAGCTCAGTGGTTTTTCTGTGTCATAAACTCACTGCGTCCAGTTGGCAATACCCCCCAGGGTCAGGACCACGTCTGCTCCTTCTCCTTATCTCCTACATGGGCTGGAATTCTGAAGATGCTCAAGGAATTCTTTTAAGCCAGTGACTCCGAATTCTGATGTCGAGGGGTGGTCTCAGAAGCCCCTGTTGTGTCCTCGTGCTGTTCCGCTGCCTGGAACGTTCCCCCTCCCTCTCAGGGCCCAGCCTGGGGGCTCTTCTTGGGAGCCACCCCCCAGTACCCTGTCCTCCGTGTTTACGTCACTCTGTTTGGAACTCAGCTCTCTGTGGGACTGTCATGATACTTGTTATTTACTCTTCTGTCTTCCCTGTGGGACTAGGAGCTCCGTGGGGACAGGGCTGTCTCGGATTCACCTTTGGGGGCCCAGAGATGCTCCTGAGGCCTACACCGCGCTGGCTCCTGGAGAATGCGCCCGGAATGGAAGCACCACGCACATGTGTTTGGTTCAGTCCCCTGCCTAAGGGACCTCTCCCGCTGCTCCTGGGAGAAGGCTTTTGTGGAGGACTCCCTTCGGGTGCCTCTGCCTGCATCCTCCCGTCGCCCCCCAGGCACATCGGCCTTCAGAGGTACCAAGCTGGGGAGGAGGTGGGGCCTCGTCGGTGCCCTTGTCCATCCTCCTGGGCACTGAAACTCGCAGGGGGCAGCTTGTGAGCAGGGCCACCCCACTTCCTTCTCTCTCCTTTATGCCCAGGGCAGCTGACTTGGATGACCTTGGGGCGCCAGGACCCCTTCCCCTTCAGCAAGGACAAGGCAGTGGGTGCAGATGAAAGCACCCAAGAGAGCTGGGATCAGCCCTTTCTCTGCAGCCAGCCAGCACTCACTCTGCCGTCGTCCTGCCACCTCTCTGGGCCTCAGTTTCCCTTTCTGTAACACCAGGGGTCGTCTTCCCGACCCCGGGGCCCTCCCCAGCTGTGCCCTCCTGCACCTGTGAAATTCTGAGAGCAGAGGAGGGAAGGCAAGATGGCCCCTCTTTCCCCGCCGCCTCTCCCTGTCCCCCAGGGTCACCCCAAAGCCTCCCCCTCCCCCGACTCCCTGGAACTTCCCTGCAGCTGCAGGCCTGGTGAGACAATTGGGTGTTTTAGAGAAATACATTTTTGGGCTAATTTGCCATGCATAAGTGTTTCTCTTACCCTTTAAAGGCGGAGAACAAAGAGGCCTTTCTGCACCCGGGCAGGCTGCTGGGGAGGGGACCGCAGCTGTACCGGGCCGGCGACCCTCCTCCCTCCCTCATCCCTGTGAGCGCCCCGCCACGCCGCCCACCGCCCCCCAGGAGAGACAGCCTGGACTTTCCCAGCCTCCCCCAACCCCCTGCCCTGCTGCCTCTGAGGCCCCTCTGGTCCTGCCCCACCCCAGCCCCCACCCTCCCACCAGCTGCCCCAGGCGAGAGGGAAAGTGTGCGTGGGTGGGGGGATGGATAGATGGATGGGGAGGGGGCATGCCCGGAGAGAGCAGCTCTCTACGAGGCTCGCCAAGGTGGTGATGGCCTGGCTGGGTGTGTGCCAGAGCTCCTGGGGGTTATGGGGCGTAGTCACGGGGTGTGGGATGGTGTCAGTCATCACTAGTGTCCAGGGGGTCAGTCAGGTGAATCACCAGTGTCCAGGGAGGATGTGGCAGTCACTCCATCCATTCATTCATGCGTTCATTTGTTCGTTTGTTCGTTCATTCAGCTAGTCTCTGCTGTGTTCCAACCATGTGTGGGTCTCAGGGCACCCCCATCCTGGAGGAACAGAGAGGTGCTACTGATTATAGCAAAGCACCTGAGGTTCTTGTATTTCTTTCTTTCTTTTTTTTTTTTTTGGTTCTTGTATTTCTTAGAGGAGGCGGCACCTACGGGAGTGGCTGCACGGGGACAAGGCCGTGGGTGCAGACGTGTGAGGAGTAGGTGCTTCGTCCTGCCTGGTGCAGAATGAGGGGGCCGGGGCTTGGTAGCCGCTTCCTTGTTGGTGGTGAAGGTCCTGAAACTGGCAGATTCAGCATTACGCCCTCCTGGGTCACAGTTCACCATCCTCCCGTGCGCTCAGGCCATTCCTTCCCCTCGAACTCCCTTCTCTCACTCTTGGCTGTTCTGAGGACACACCTCTCCCCTTCTGGGGGCCTCTCCTAGCTCCCCATCCTCCTCCATCGGGGCTGGGCCCCTCAACTGTCCTGTCTGTCTCCCCCAACAAATCCAGAGAGCCCCTGTCTGCACACACATCCACACACCTGCACGGGGTCCTGCTCTCCCTCTGTCTGCACTTTCCCCCCATGTTCATGGGCTTACTGAGGGCAGGGGCCTTGGGTGTCTTCCCAGCACCCAGCACAGGGTGAGTGCACAGCCCTCCATGCTCAGGAAAGGAGCATACAGGGCTGGGCACCCCTCGTCTGTATTCAGAACAGCAGCAGCGCTGCTTACTGCCTGCCAGACCCTGCAGGGTGACATCTGTTCACTCACCTGGTTGTAACACCTTTATAAGGTAGGCGCTATTACCTACCACTGTTCTACAGGGAAACTGAGACACAGAGAGGTTGAGGTTTTGCTAAAGATCATCTGGCTCCCAGGGGAGGAGGCATGAGAGTCCTCGCTCTAAATCGTTGTATCTGAATCACGCAAGAGCCACCTGCTCCCTGGAGCCTTCTGGAATAGACTAACAGACGCTGGATTCTCCTTCTGATGTCCTCCTGCAGCTTGCTCTGTTCCTTCCATCCCTGGGCAATGCCCCTGCCCTGTGTGCACGTGAGAGATGGTGAGACACTGAGGTTGAATGGCAGGGTGTCGCCCCACGAAGGAGCTGTGAGTGGCTTGGGTTCCTTAGAAGGACGAGGCCAGCCAGGGTGGGAGACCAGGGCTGCTTGCTGTCCCGCTGCCACAGGTGTGGGCATGACCTTTGGTCCTTGGATTTCAGGACCACCAACAAGGGCTTCGGAGCCCCTTCCAACAATGTCACGTGGTTCCCTTGCAGTCAACATACCCGAGGGCATGAGCGACACCTCCCAGAGCTCCACATGTCACAGGGCGACTAATACGGGCTTCACGACCCTCTGTGTGCGTGTAGTGTGCATGCTTCTGCACGCACACGCATCCGTGCCCGGGTATGCCCGTGTGTGGGTTGGCCTGCGCACGTCTGACTTGGGGTGCTCAGGAGATGAAGGAGAAGGCAGAGATTGAGAGAGGACGATGGCTGCATCTTCACCCAGAATTCTCTGTGTGGGATCGAGAGGAAGGGGCAGCCCTCTACCCCGCACAGGCTCCCGAACATACAGATCCTCTGAAGGCTGGAGCAACACAGGCAGAAAGTGAGATGTGGCTGTTTGCCCAGGGGGGTTGAGGGGGAGCCCCGCTGCGATGGGCAGGCGACTCTGGGCCTGTCTCAACAGGGACTCTGAGACTCACCAAAGGCTCTGCAGGCCCTGACTGCTCGCTCCATCGCAACTCTTGATGGGCACTTATGGGTGCTGACTGCGTGCCTGGCCTGGGGGCAGGGCAGGGGTGAGTGGGCAAGTCCTCTGCCCTTTCAGAGGAACCTAAAGTCCGAGAGGAAAGAGTGCCCAGGAAAATGGAGTTTGGGGATCTGAGGCGTGAGTGGTGTGGTCTGTTGGGTGTGTATGTGGGGGGTGAAGGCTGCCGAGGAAGGCTGGGAGGTTAAGGAGGGAGATTTGAAGGTTAGAGACTGATGGGGAGAGGGAGGGCCCCTATTCACAGAATCCTAGAATGTGAAAGGTCTTTGGAGATTACCTCATTCAAGTCTAGTTTATACAGAGGGAAACTGAGGCCCAGGGACAAGGGATGACTTACCCAAGACAGTGATGGAGTCAATCCGAGTCCATTCAACAAGTAGTTCCTAAGCCTATGCGGCACCAGGCAGAGGACTCAGCCTTAAATAAGGGCCTTTCTTGCCTCAGTTGGCCGTGGTCTGCTGGGGCAATGGACACACAGACCGATAAGCACCACCCAGTGCCACGATTGTGACCATCAAAGTGTGTACGAAGCAGCAGAGTGAGGGGTATGGAGGACTATTATCTAGGCAAGACCTCTTGGCAGAAGCAGCATCTGGGTTGGGCTTTGAAGGATGAAGAGGAGTTCAAAAGGCTGAACAGGGAAAGAAGGGATTAGTTTCCAGGTGACCAGGCATTTTGAGTTGGTTTCTGTTTTTGCCACCCCCAAAGGCAGCCACCAGTCTGTCCTCCATGGCACCCCATTCTCTTGGAGACCCGAAGCAGGCTGGGATGGCAGGGGGGCTTTGGTGTGTTTCTGTCCTGAGGCAGGGGAATGGATTCCGGGTTTCCCAGGGCCCCAGGTTTAGCCTGGTTGCAGGGCCTTGATTCAACCCCCTTCCATTCAGTCAGAGAACATGGACTGGGCACCAATTATGGCTAAACCTTACCCAGTGGGGAGGATTTCAAGAGGCAAAGAGGAAAGAAGAGCATTCCAGAAGGGAACAGCATGAGCAAAGGTGTGGTTGCTGGAAAGCAGGGGTTTGTTCAACAAGTATCTTCTATTTTGTGTGGCTGGCGCAGGGGGCATGAAGGGAGCAGTTCAAGACGTAGCTGGAAAGATTGGCTGGTGCTGGAGCTGGAAGGTTCTAGGGAAGAGTTTGGGTTTTAATCTGTGGCAAGAGGGAGATGCTAATGGATTTTGAGTAACAGCAAGTCCCTCAAGAGCCCAAGACTGGGCTGGGAACTTAAGAGAACCCAGAAGCCTCCCGGGGAGCCAGGAGATGGCAAATGCTTAATAACCAGCTCTGCTGGGGGAGAGGGTGGCCATCCAGGGATGGATTTCCACAATATAAAAGCTCCCACCAGGGCCAATTTCAAGCTTCCCAGGTGACATCAATAGGCTTGGAATGTTCCAGAAAATTTAACAGTTGGCTCTCCCATGCTGGTATGAGTTGACTCCTGCACACCGTGTCCCCCAGGGTTATCAGCTGTAATTCCCAGTGCTCAGCCCCCTTCTCTCCAGGTTCGCTTCCAGTGTGACCTTCACGTGGGAGCCCAGGGATGGTGACCTACCTGAGAGGTTTGTCCACGCTCAGGGGGTTCTGAGCTCCCAGGCCCTGTGGGTTTGAGCCTTGGCTCAGCCGGTCCCTTGCTGGGTGACCCAGGCCCACCCCTCATTCCTCTGGGCTGACTTGCTTTGTGGGGTCCTTCTGGGATGAGCTGATGCTGCGGAGGGGAAGTGTGGGTGGCAGAGGACGGAGCCGGGGAGGGCTCGGGAGCATGGGCGACCGCTCCCTGGGGGTAGGGACCAACCCCACCCACCCGCAGCTCATTCACCTGAAAATCTGTCAGATCACCAGCTAGCACTGGGGCAGGAGGGGTCCTGCGAGGTGAGGGGATGGGGGACAGGGTTGGGGGCATTGAGAGCCACATGGGCTCTGGGCTATAGACCACCAATGCCTGAAGCCCTGCCAAGGGAAAGCGGGTTTCTGGGCCTTGATATAAGTTGGTTCCTCTGCCTGGTGCCACCCTCTCCCTCCCCATCTCTTGGCAAACTCCTACTCATCTGTCAGGCCTCAGCTTCAGCGCACCTCTTCCAAGAAGCAGGGGCTAAGAGCACAGGATCTCTGAAGCCCTGGGTAATCTTAGTCTTTCTCAGCCTCATCTGTAAAATGGGAACAATGATACTGTGTAGCTTGTAGGATGGCTCTGTGAGAAGCACTTGGCACACAGAGCCCTACTTCTGATCATTGTGATAGTATTATCACTCCTTAGTTACTGCCCCTTCCCCCACGTCCCTCCTAGGTAGGCTTGGCCTCTGAGTCCCCACCATGCTTGGTGGTTACCCCTTTAATCAGGTGGTGATTATGGCCATGTCTGTCTCTCCCGCTGGACAGTGAACCCCTGAAGGTGGGGATTGGGTCTGATTGGCCTGGGGGCTCCAGAGCACAACCCAAGCCTGGCCCCGGGCACAAGCCCCGCACTGTTTTAGGTGAGGGACTGACCCTGGCCAGGTCCCTGGCCTTGGCTGCGACACTGACCTGCTCGGGGTCCTGGCCAAGCAGCTGCTCCCCATGGAGGCTGGGTTTCCTCATGTGTGACCTGGATGACCTCTGAGGATACTTCTTCCAGCCCCAAAACGCTGTGAGCCCATGTCCCAAACCCGAGTCACCATCCTGCCCCTGAAGCAGCCCCCACCCACTTCCCTGCTCCATCAATGGCTCCACTGTTCCCCAGTGACCCAGGCGTGAAACTTCAGAGTCATTTTTGACTCATCCGCCTCTTTATCCCCTCATGGCTAATCATCAGCCACGACAGTTTTTCCTTCAAAATGTTGCTCACATCCATTGTCCCCTCTCTGGGATTCTGGTCTCCTCGTCTGCAGCTGGGATGATGGTGCCCACTTTCTGACTGGCCAGCATCCTCTCATCACCCATCATGGCTGTGTCCCCAGCAGAGCTCCTGAAATGCCACCGCTGTGTCCCCCCTGGAAATGCATGCCTGTCCCCAGGCAGGGGATTAGCAGCCCTCGAGTCTGTCAGCAGGAAGGCTGGGTATGCCTAGGAGAGACTGGCAGGAAGAGGGGCCCTGAGTGGAGTATGGGGGTGCAGTTCCCAGGTTGCCGTGGCTTGTCTCCGAGAGCTCACGCACATCTGCGCGCACATCTGTTTGAGAGACCCAGTGCTGAGTGAGGCAGGGACTCCGGGGTGGTTGGACAGAGCCTGTCCACACGGAGCTCACACCTGACAGGCCCCATACTGTGGGGTGTACAAGGGGCCGTGGGTGCTGCTCCCTCGGCCTGGAATCAGGAAGCTTCACAGGGGAGAGACAGTTGGTTCTTGAGAATGGTGTTTCCAGCCCGGAAGCAGCCTACCCGTGGAGCTGTAAGAGGGCCCAGGAGGTGTTTGGGGTGGCCAGTGCTGGGAGGGCTGAGGATGGCAGGGTGGGAGGCAGTGAGGCTGAGCAGGACTGGGTGGGCTGGGGAGGGGCCCTTGCTGGTCGGAGGTGAGCAACCTCAGGGACCCCTTCCTGCCATCTCTAATTCACGTCCCCTGAATAGAGCTGACTCCCCGACCCTGGGAGGCAACTCCGCTCTGTCAAAGTGACACTCTGTGGCCCCGCACTCTACAGTTTACACTGTGCTGGCCTTCCCTGGTTCCTGGTCTGGCTTTACCAGCCCCAGCGCTGGGCAGCTCATCCCTCCCATTTGACAGGTGAGGAAGCTGAGGCCCATAGAGGGGAAGGGGCTTGTCCAGGGTGACCAGCTAGTTTTCGCCAGAGTGAAGCCTGGGATTTCCCTGGCCCTGGATGCCAGACTCTAGAGGTTGAAGGGAGGGAGGGAGGGAGGGGCTCAAGCTCCAGGGCCCATGTCCTCCTGGGGAGGGGCTGGCTCCGTGGGACCCAGCTAGGGGGACAGGCCCAGCTGCTGGGAGGCCAGTACTGAGAATTGTGCCCACCAGGCCTCAGCAAGGCAAACCCTGCCGGGCTGGAGCAGCCTCTGGGGCCGAGCCCCCTGCCTGGGTGCCCTGGGGTGGGTGTCGGCCCGAGGGAGCAGGAGGGACTGGGTGGCGGATTTGTGTTTCCACTTGATTCCCTCAGTTGTTTTTCAAGAGCTGTGGCAGGATCCCGAGGGGCGGGGCGGAGGCGGGGGAAACCTCAGGAAGGCAGGAAGGCGCGGGATGGGCCCCCCCACCGCCGCCCGCCCCCCATGTGACTCCTCTGACTGACGACAGTGCCACATGGAAGGGCCTCGAGGCTTCCGTCCTGCGCTGGCAGGACGAGTGTGTGACGTGGGCCAGGGCACTGGGCCCACACTGGGTGACTTCCCGCGTGACCTGCACTGTCTCAATGCTCTTTCCGTTGGAGGCCAAGCCCTCTGACTGTGGGGTAGGAGAGGCCCGTGACCATCGCCTGACCCCCACTTCCAGCACAAGCCCAAGGGGCAGGTACCTGGGGCCAAACCCGGGCAGGGTCGGGGGTGGTGGTGCCCTGAACCCTGGGATTTTGTGCAGTGCCCCCCGCCAGGTCTCCCAGTTCCCCTCCAGCCTGTCCGGCGGCCCCTTCTCAGCTCTGTCCGTTGTCCACAGCCAGGCCCCCTTCCTCCTGCTGCCTCCCCCCACCATTTCAGGCCTGCTGCCTTGCCACAGGCCATCCGTCTCTCAACTTCCCTGGGCCTGGCCCTGCTGGGCTCACTGTCCCTGCTGATCGAGTTTCCTGTCTTCCAGAACTGCCCACATCCTGGGCCCTGGGCCTGGCCTCTCCCCTTCCACTCACCTGTGTGTCCCGGTCCTGTCTGTCCTTCTCAAGTGGTGGCAGGAGTGGGGACAGCTACTCCTAGCCTCGGAATCTGCTTAGCCATCTTAAGCTGTGTGGTGGCAGCTGAGTCCTGGCCCTTCTCTGGGCCTCAGCTTCCTCCCCAGTGAAGCGGGGCTGATAGTTACAGAGCCAGCAGCCTCCCAGCACTAGATCTGACGAGGCAGGTGCCCGGCACGGGGGGGGGTGGGGGAGGTAATGGAAGCGCTCAAAGGAGCCAGGCCTCACACCAGCTGTACAACCCTGGATGATACTGACATTTCTCTGAGCCTCAACTTCCTCCTCTGTGAAATGGGTATAATAGCAGTTCCTTCCCTTGGGACTGAATGAACTATTCCCAGGGGAGGGATTCTCCATCTGGCCCGGGGTGAGGGAGGGCTTCCTAGAGGGGCAGCCCTCATGGCTCTGGACAGTGATTGGCCAGCAAAGACTCCAGAGACAGTGCTCCAGGGGAGGTAGAAACCAGGAGCTTTAAGCTGAGACTGGGAGGGGGGAGGTGAGACCTGGGGATCCCACCCCAGTCTCCCACCCTGCCTCTCCACCCAGGGGGCTGATGTCACTTCCTGCTCTGCAAGCTGGCTCCCTTCTCTGTGCCTTTACTCGTGCAGGTCTTCTGTCTCCAGGCCCTCCTGCGCAAACCCTTCCCACCCCCCAGTACATACAACTATAGCTTGACTCCTCCAGGAAGCCTTCCCTGCCACGCCCGTCTCCCTCGCTCTCGTCAGCACTGCCTGCTGTACAGTCCACGGTGTTGGATTCTCTTGTAAATGGCGCACAGCCTGGAATCTAGCGGGAGCCCAGGAACCGCTAACCCCACCGGTAGCAGTCTCCGTCCATGCTGGCTCTACACCCACCCAGATGCCCAACCCTCGCTACCGTCCTATGGGGCCAGGAGGGATAAGGGACCATCCGACAGTTGATGCAGAGGTCAGGGAGGTCAAGGGGCTGCCCGAGGCCCACAGCAAGGTGGGGAGCAGACAGGACCACAGCCCTTACTCGCGCTTTCTCTCTCTGTCTCTTCGTTTCTGTCTCTGTCTCTCTCTGTCACCTGCCCCCCGGTGCAGAGCCCCGGGCTGGGGCCTAGTAGGGGCATGTTTCCTTCCTGTTCAGCTGGAACTCCGGAGTCTGTCCTGCCTTTGTCCCTCTGGGCCATGCAGCCTTCCTTCCCTACCCCCTGGCCTGTCTGCCGTCGGAGGGTCCCCGATACTGTCACTATTCTCTGTGGCCACTGCCCCGCCCCACCCCACCGCTCCAGGCCGTGGCCGGGGCTGAGCCGAGGTACCCACAGTTGCCCTGGGAGCACACAGAGGGTGCAGGGAAAGCCCTCACTAGGGGTGGGGAGGCGCTGCCCCTTCCCAGCTGGTGACCCTGAGCTGTCACTCACCTCTTGGAGGCTCAGTTTCCACCCCCTGAAGAAGGAAGTGCCGCCTTTTTATGATCACATCAAACCCGCGAGGTGTGTGTGCTTTTACAGACGGGGAACCTGCGGCTCTGGGAAGCCAGGGACCGGCCTGAGCTGGGAGGTGGGAGCTGGGAGGTGGGCCCTGCTTTGCTGGACCACTTGCAATATCTCAGCACCGTGGGATTCAGGGGGGGCAATGTCCTGAGAGTTCTTTGTGAGACTGTAAAAACTTCCCAAAGAAGAGGCTTTGTTCTTCAAGTGGGGTGACCGTGGGCCAGGTTCACCCTTCAATGGTTCCACTGTGGGGGCCTGGAACCCCATGACTATGAACTGCTCCCGGCGGCGGGGGGGGCAGCCTTGTTCTCTTTAGGAACCTGCCTCTTTCCATCCTTAACATAGCGGGTGCTGGCTCATCACTAATTCAAAGAATGATTGGACCATACTTATGAGGGGGTGGGCAACATGGGGGGAGTAGCCACCAGGGATGGGAGCACATAGGGCGTGAAGGGCTGGCGGGTCTCTAGCCCTCACCCTTGACCTCTTACAGTTTATTCCTTGCATGGCAGTCACAGTGTCCTTGTTGACACGATACTCAGACCACACCACTCCCTGCTCCAAGCTCCCGTGGGCCCCTCACATGTTCCTCCAGCATCCCCCATGATCTGACCCCTGTTCTCTGGCCTCCCCATGTTCCCCTCGTTCCCTCTGCTCCCGCCACTCTGGTCTCCTGGCTGCTCCTAGACTCTCTGGCACATTCCCTCTTAAGGCCTTTGCACATGCTGTTCCTACTGTCTGGAACGTTCTGCCCCAGACATTCTTCTCTTCATTCAGCACACCCTTCCAGGGGCCTCCCCTGATCACCATTCCTAATGCACACCCTTCCTGTTGGTCCCTCCCCTGGCCCTGCTTTGTTTGCCATCATAGAGCCTGTGGCCACCGGACATTAGCTTGTATATTCGCTGGTTTATTGTCCAGCCTGACAAGAACATTCTCTCTGTGAGAGCAGGGGTGGTCTGTTTTGTCCACTGCTGTAACCCCAGAGCTGGGACAGTGCACATGACTAGTGCCCAACTCTTTTTTGTAGAAGAAGGGAGGAAGGGGTGGTGAGGGAAAGACCTCTTTCTTCTGCTTATTCATGGAGTGCCTCCCCTGTGTGGCCCTATGTTAGGTGTTTCTAGAACAGGTAGCATCAGCAGAGGGGACAGCAGCTCACTTGAGCCCAGCTGACCCCAAGGTAGCAATGGTCATTAAGTGAATATATGTGAAGTGCCCAGAGCACCATAGCTTTTTTTTTTTTTTTTTTTGCCTTATTTGCTGTATTACCAGATGTAGTCTCTAGGAGCCTGAGAACCAGGGCTGGTGGGTGGAAAGTGGGGGAAGGGGAGAAAGCTGAGAAAGCTAGGGATGAAAGAGATTTAATTAAATTTTAGGAAAAATTTTCGAAAGGCAACACTGTGCAACAAGGAAGGGACTTCCTCAGGAGAAAATGTGCTCCCTGTCAGCAAAAGGAGGCAAGTGGAGGCTGGAGGCCCTGGAACTGGGTCCAACAAGCCTGAGGACCTGAAGCCATAAGATGTAAGGATTCAGGGGAGTCCTCCCCGAGGTTGGGGTGGGCCAGGCTCTGCAGTTGGAGCAAGCATGGGTCACTGGTCTGACCAGGCCCAGGCAGCAGAAGCCGTGGCTCCAGTCCCCAGGTCCAAAGGCTGCTGGGACTTGGCCAAGCAGCCATATTGGGCCTCTGGACCTGGGAACCGCAGACCAGGCCTGGGAGACAGGAAATCGCCCTGCTCAGGGCCCGAAAGGCCCCCTAGCATGCCCTCACTCCCTCCCCACCTCCCACAGTGGCCTCAGGCCCCTGTGCCCCGCGCCCATGGGGTTAAATCTCTCCCTGTCTCTCTCTGCTCCAAGTTGTTTTCCAAGTGAAGCAGAGAATGGTTCTCTTGTTACCAACATGGCTTCTGGGCATTGGGTAATGCGCTCCCTCTTCTCCCTGCTCCACTCCACAAAGGGACCTTTTGTTCCTCTCCCTGCCCCTCTCTCTGGCTCTTCCCCGGCCCCCCACCCACCCCGACTCCCTCCTCCCCACCTCCCGCCCCACACTGCACCCCTGGGCTGCGAGGAGTGACCGTGGTCTGGCCGCGGTGCCCTCCCTCTCCCGAGGCGCCCGGGGAGAGCAGGGGCCTTGTGGCCGTGGCGGCCATTTTGAGAGTGGCCATTCCCGGTGGGCCCTGGCTCCTGAGAGGCTTGCGGGGTTGGGGAAGCCACAGTGGGGTGGCTGGGGCTCAGCGGGAGGTCTCGTGGAGCACCTCCTATTCTCCAGGGAGGAGAGGGACCCTCCCACTGGCCGCCCCGACCCGGGCCGCCTCCTTGCACTGAGACAAGACACCCTGCTGCAGCCACCATCTTGCTTGAGCCCCGCACAGCAGCCCCCGAGGCGGGAGTCGCCCCCGCCTTCCGCAGGTGGAGACTCCGTGGGGTGAGTGTCTGCTCCAGCCAGGGGCGCAGTGAGCAGGTGCTGCAGCCAGACCGAGCCATGTGCTCCCCCCGCCCCCCCCCCCCCGGGAAGAGCCCTCAGAATATGTCCTGACCGATGGGAAACGCTGAGATGGAAGCCTAAAACCAAATTTCCTGGAATTTTTTTGGAGATGGAGCAGACTGTGCCCAAGATGGGAGTGTCAGGAAGGCAGGCAGATGCTGAAGTGTCGCTCTCAGGGAATTCCATCTCTGTCCACTGTCCCCTCCTTTGCCCCCTCACACAGTCCTGCAAGACAGGCAGGCACAGGCTGACGACATTTTTCAGATGAGGAAACATGCACAGAGCGGGTACATAGCCAGGACTTGGCGCTCACCCAACCGACTCCAGCTCTGCTTGTCTCTTTGCAGGGCGGCTGCCCACCCCTGCGGAGGCCCAGGGGCTTGGGGAGGAGGCTCAGGTCGGTCACGGCAGCCCAGCCAGCCTGTCTGTGGTTGAGGAGGTTGTGCTCAGGTGCTCAAACATCCCCCAGTTCCTCCATCTCACTCTGTCCCCGTGTCTGCAGAGCCGTGGAACAGACCCCGCGTGCCGTGCACTCACCTGTAACCACCGAGCTGGGTCTGGGGCCTTCGGGCCACAGCAGGAAGAGGTAAAATGAGTAGATGGGGGACAGACGGACGGATGGATGGATGGGCGGCTGGGGGCAACAGAGAGAGAGGGGGAAGATTTATTCGGAGTTGAACACATCCCTGGGCCTGCCCTCAAGGAGCCACAGTCCAGGAGGAGACATAATTCAGTGAAGAGCCAGCAGGCTGCAAGGCAGGGCGCCTGCGAGCTCACCCGCTAGCTGGGAGGTTGAGGAGGGAAGGCTTCTTGGAGCAGGTGACTGAGGATGGGACCTGAAAAGACGAGGATAAGTGAACTAGGCAAAGAAATTGAGACAGAAGGTGGGAAAGGGGCTGGCATAGGGGGTGGGGCTGGGGCCGGGGAGGAGAAGGTGAGTGGTGTGTAATGGGGTGAAGGGCCCACACCAGTGTGTCAGAGCAGAGTGGGGCCAGGGAAGGTGGGAGAGGTGGGCAGGGGAGGAAGCGTGTGGGCTGCCGAGGGCAGTCGGGGGGCTCCTGCGGACTAGGATGCCCCGATAAGGTACATGAACTAGATCCTGAGGGCAGTGGGGTCAGATTTCAAGGGGTCAGATTTGTGTTCTAGAAAGATCATACAGGCTGGGTCTGTGCCAGTCTGGTTTATTACTGTTTTCCCAGCAACCACCTCAGTGCCTGGCATACAGTAGGTGCTCAATAAATGTTTTGAATCAATACACGAATACCAACAGTGTACCCCGAGGTAGTGGTTAACTGCAGTTGTAGGACCTTGGGCCTCAGCTCCCTCGTTTGTAAAACGAGGGTCACAACACCCGTCTCTTGGGGGTGCCGAAATGGCGAAGGGATGGAGTGCATGGCAGGGCTTTGCTCAGTGTCCTGCATGAGGTTCGCGCTCCATACCTGATATCTTTCTGTTATGTGCGCAGGATGCGCTGTGGGCGAGACGGAGGCGAGGAGCAGGTGGGGAGGGGCGGAGTCATCCGGGCGAGAGGATGATACCAACGTTGATCAAGGGCTTAAGCTCTTCGAGCATTTTACTCTTATAATCCTCAAAACAAGCTAATGAAGCAAGCATTATGGTCACCCCTGTTTTATTGTCCAGGAAACCGAGGCACAGAGAGGTGAAGTGATTTGCCTGAGGCCCCGAGGCTGGTGAGTGGGAGACGGAAGTGCCCTGGACGCCAGAGCCCAGTGACCCCTGAGCTGGTTGATGGCCTGCCAGTGGGCTGCCACCGGGGGAGGGGGACACAGTCCGAACGGATGGACCAGATGGTGGGGGGCAGGCGGGGGACGGGAAGGGAGGCATCAAGGATGCCCCTCGGTTTCTGGCCTGGGTGACCCGGCAGAAGGTCATTCCATTTCCTGAGCAAGGGACACCGCAGGACGGGCAGGCTTGGGGTGGACACGCTGAGTCTGGGAGGAGATGCCCGGGAAGTCTGGCGTCTAGGAGAAAGGTCTGGGCTGCGGATGTGGCCGAGGGTGAAACAAGATCCTGGGGCAAGTGGGAGGCTTGTGGGGGGTGGAGGAACCCCACCTCTGGAGCTGGTGCAACAGACGTTATATAGCATTTGTTCTGTGCCAGACATTATCCTGAGCCCTTGTGTTACCTTATTAAAATCCTCCCAACAAACCCTCTGAGGGGCCCCGTTACCATCCTCACTTCCATCCCAATGGACAGTGAGAGGTCCCAACTGCCCCGGTTGGCCAGGGCTCTGACTGACCCAGGGCCCAGGCCCAGGCTGGGGATGCAGGGAGAGGCTCTGAGGGCTGCCTGTGTGTGAGCCGAGGTGGGGGCATCTGCAGAAGAGAGAAGGAGGACGCAGGCCTGCCTCATTGGCCCCTTCGGTACGTGGTCCGGCCAGCTCCCCTCCCCATGCCTCTGCCACCCCCACGGGCCCCAGGCCTTGCCTCTGTGACGGGGGAGGCCAGCAGGGAGATGGGGCCAGCTCTGCTCTTGGGACCTCTTTGGGGCCTGACGGTGGGTGAAGGGCACACAGTTTGCTCAAAAGGGTGCAGAGCTGGAGGGCTGGATGGGGTGGGCAGTAGGGGAGCAGAAAGGTTCCAGGGATGAGGGCCGGGGGGCCGGCACACAGAGGACGGTAATTCTCGGGCTGATGGGCGTTAGGGGCAGGGCCTGGGGCATCCTGGCACAAACGGCCTGGTTCCCAGCTGTGAGCCCAGGGCCTGGAGCGCGGCTGCCCCACAGTGAGCCCGGTGGTGGGGCGGGGGTGCTGCCGTCGCTGCTGGCCAGAGTCCGGGCTAAAGGCCCTGGGGGGCTCCCAGCCCGCTGGGGGGCAGACATTTTGCCTGATGACAAGACCCTGGGCAAAGGGTTCCCGGAAGGTGTGCAGGCACAGGGAGCGGTGACCCCGGGCTGGGCTTCAGTTTCTGGGGACAGGTAGCAAGCGGGATGCCGGCAGGAGCAGAGGCGTGGTGAGTGGAAATGGCGGTGCTTTGGGAAATAGTTGGTGACCTGGTGTAGCCAGCATAGGGGGCCCAGGAGACGAGGGGGCTGGACAGGGGGACAAGGGGCTCTCTTCTGTAGGCAGTGGGAGCCAGGGAAGATGCGAGGGCTGGAAGAGAGGCCATGGAGGTCTGGAGAGCGTCAGAGGGGATGAGCATGGCTCTGCCTGAAGAGGCGTAGAGGGGCTGGACAGACGGCATGGGGGGGCGAACAGGACTGGGGACACTAGTGGGTATGGCCTGGGAGGTCAGGTGGGGGACCAGGTAGGGTGAGGTCAGTCAGGTGGTGGGCAGGTGGAGTTGGAGGTCCTGAGGGACCCCCGGGTGGAGACAGTTGGTTTCATGGGTCTGGAGACTGGGATCCGGGAGTGCAGAGGAGCTGGTTCAGTGATGCTCCCTCAGGGAGAGTGGGCGCCTGGGCAGAGGAGAGGTGCCCAGCTGGGAGCAGTAGAGGGGGTCAGAGAAGGAGACGCATTGTCACAGAGGGCAGGGGGCCAGCAAAGTAGCTCAGAGAGACAGGGAGAGAGCTGGGGCGGGGGTCCCAGAGCAGGCTCAGGGGCCGGGGGAGAATGGCGGGACATTCCGCCAGGAAGTATAGACAGCAGGTGGAGACAGGTCTTCCGGGAAGCTCGGCTGGGAAGACCAGGGGAGATATAGGGCAATGGCTGAAGGGGACTCGAGGATCGTAGGTTGTTCATAGAAGAGATGCTGATGGGGCATCGCAGAGGTGGGCTACGTGGGGGAGGGGCTCCTGGAGTGGGGGTGGGGTGGTCCTGAGCTGGATGGGGGGCCCTCCAGCTGGAGGGAGGGAAAGGAATGGGATGGGAGCTGCAGAATCATTTGTAGGCCGAAGGAGGGGAGGTCAAGGGACTCCTGCCCAGGGGCCTCTCCTCTGTGATGGAGGACCGGAATGGAGAGGCAAGGGGCTGCAGGGGGTCCTGAGGTTTGGTGTCTCCACAGAAGGCCCTGGAAGAAGGACGCCTTGGGGATCAGAGAGGGTGGTTGGAGCTAGGGGAGGACCCAGCACAGGCAGTGGCTGGGCTGAGGGGGCCCGGGTCTAAAATGGCAGCGTCCTTTCTCTTCCGGCTGTTCTGAGCACAGACCATGTGCTCATGCCTGAGGAGCCATGGCCTGTCGTCCAGAAGCTTATTTGCAGCTTCCTGGAGGTGTTCCTCTCCTGGTCCGGGGCAGCCTGTCATCCCCTTGCCCAGTGCAGGAGGCAAAGCGGCTCCCAGACGCTTCCCACGGCCTCCAGGCACCTCCCTCCTGCCCCCCTGGCTGCCAGTCCCCAGCTCGGCACACAGTAGGGCCTGGACACCGATGGCCTGCGTGCTTATATGCTCTTCCACATTTCCAAGCACCCCCCCTCCCCCCGGAACTCCTTGTGCTCCCTCCCGGGAGGGGCTGAGTGGACCAGACTCTGAGGGCAAGCCTTGCTATGGCCCCCCACCCATCAGCACGTCTCCCGAGGGAGTCCTGAACCCAGAGCCCCCGTCCTCCCCCTTCTGACAGTTTCCACAGCTGGTGCTCTGATTTCGGAGCCCAGAGCAGAAGAAGAGGAAGGTCAGCAGAAATTAGCACAGACGGAGGGACAGTGCAGGCAGAGGAAAACAGCTCCTTACCCTTAAAAATTTGCTAAGAGGGTCAATCTTATGTTAATTCTTATCGCAAAATAAAATAAAAAACAGGGTTGCTAAGTTGGCCTCATTGCTAACAGCATCTGCCACCTACTTTCAAGGGAGGACACAGAGCCACAGGGGAAGCACGGGACACAGGCCCTGCCTGGCGGCTGTGCGCCCCAAGACCCGGGGATGCCGTCCGTCACTGCTGTCACGACCAGGTACAAGGGGAGGCCGATTTCCATGGCGCTTTGTTAAAACAAATTCAGTATAAATAGTTCTGCCCAAAGATGTAGAGTATGACCCACTGGCTACCCCCTTAATGCTCAGTGGTCGGGGACTGTCACAGGCCTGTGACAGAGTATGACACAGCCGTTAAAAATGATGTTTATGGGGGCGCCTGGGGGGCTCAGTCACTTGAGCGTCTGGCTCAGGTCATGATCTCAGGGTTGTGGGATTGAGCCCCGCATCGGGCTTCGCACTCAGCAGGGAGTCTCCAGGAGATTCTCCCTCGCCCTCTGCCCCAGCTCGCGCGTGCACACTCGCTAAATAAATAAATAAATAATAAAATCTTTTAAAAAATGATGTTTATGAGGAATTTTAAGGACATAGGAAATGTTTTTGGTATAATTTAAGTGAAAAGCAAGACGTGAAATGCTACGGGCATATGTGTAATTCAATAAAAAGCCAAGAGAAAAAAAACGACACGCTGTGAGCTCAACCTCATTTAACAATTACAGGAACAAACCTGAAAGAAAACTAGAAAATGCTAACCTTGTTATTTCTGGGTGGTGGAACCGCGAGTGACTGGAACGTTTTCAGGCTTTGTCTTTTATCGTATTTCCAAATTTCTACAATAAACGCTTTCCAATGTTGAAGTTACTGGAGATGAAGGTGTGGTGTGTAGCCTCTTTAAGGAGTCCCACGTCTCTGGAAAATCTTCTTGCATGAACATATAAGATCTTGGGGTGTGTTTATATATTTTTCAGCTGGAGGTAGAGCTTGAATCAGAAAGGCATCTTGACTACAAATAATGGAAAACGCAATACCATCGAGGGGGTTGCTTGCTTCCCCCCACCTCCGGTCACAGGAAGTCCCCGTTAGGCCATCCAGAGCTGGTGTGGTTCCGTGATGCTCTCGCGGACGATCAAAAAGCAGACCTGTTATTCACCCTGAACCCCTCTCTTTCAAGCTCCTGTCCCCCACACCCGATTTCCATCCTGGGACTGAGAACAGCCTATGCGCACCGTGCCCCATGCTGGCCTCACTGGAGGTGGTCTGCACTCACCTGGTGCCACTTGGGGGCTGGGACCAGGCAGCCCAGAGGGGGTCAGCTTGTGGGAGGCTGTTCCTGAGGAAGTGACCTGCCCCAGGTCACACTGCTCCTCAGGGAGCTGGATGAATGAAGAAAAGATGGACGGACAGTTAGAACCTGGCTCTCAGCTCTTTTCCCCACCTGAGTGACAAACTGCCTAGTCTAAGCATCTAACAGGGCATATCAGTCCCTGGAAGACCTGGCCCTGCTGATCTGCTTGGCCTCACGTCTCACCACTGAAGTGCTCTGGCTCACATACACCCCATGCTGGTTTTACTCTGTGCCTTTGCTTATGCTGTTCCCTCTACCCGGAATGCCTTTCCTTGCTGCGCCCGCCCCCTTTGGTCTAACTTCCGCTCACCCTTTTATTTATTTATTTATTTATTTATTTATTTATTTATTTATTTATTTATTTATTTAAAGATTTTATTTATTTATTTGACAGAGAGAGACACAGCGAGAGAGGGAACACAAGCAGAGGGAGTGGGAGAGGGAGAAGCAGGCTCCCCGCAGAGCAGGGAGCCCGATGCGGGACTCGATCCCAGGACCCTGGGATCATGACCTGAGCCGAAGGCAGTCGCTTAACCAACTGAGCCACCCAGGCGCCCCCGCTCACCCTTTTAGAATGGGCCAAGCGTCACCTCTTCCTGGAAGCCTTCCTGCCCTCCTGGCTCCTCTTCTGATACCGTAGGAATCTGTGCTTACTGAGTTTACCACAGTGCTACCTTTCTCTTCACATTCTGACCCCCTTCCTGCCAGCCTGTGAGCCCCTGGAGGGGGGGCGATGCATCTGGTTCACCTCAGCATCCAGCCCTGGCCTCAGAAGGGGCACGTCCGAGCAGGAAGTCTTGGGACCTGGCTGTCCCCTGCAGCTGCCCCTGAGGAGAGCCTAAGCCAGGTCGTACCCGGTTCCCATCTGAAATGGGGGAGAGTTGGGCTGCATCCGGTCACTTCTGAGGACGTGGTCGTTCACCTGAGGGCAGGGCTGGCATGGGACAGCCTGTACGGGGTGCCCGAGATGGGGGAGAAGGGGGAGGGGAGCGAGGGGCATGGCTGGCGCCTTTGGTCAGAACCCCCACTGCGGCCACTTAGGCGGTAGGGAGTGGGGGTGGGTGGGAAGCAGAACGGGTACAGGCCTACATTCTGGGGCCTCGGCACACGCGAGCCCACCAAAGAGGCTGGCCTGTGTCCCCATGGCAGGGAGGGCGGCCCTCAGCGGCTATCAAAGGCCAGCAGGGAGGCCTCCCTCAGATGACGGCTGGGAGGGGAAAGGGGATGTCCCTGGGGCCGCCACCGCCACTGACAAGCTGGGCCATCCATCAGCCCTGAGCACAATGGGGTCATTAACCCCTGACCCTGGGCCCTTCTTAGCCACTTCCTCTGGAGGGCTTCCCCACCAGAAGAAGAAGGGAGGGGAAGATTTCTCTTAAGCCTCCCTCTTCAATGAGAGGCGCAGGACCCCCTGGGCTGGTCGGGGGAGTCACAGCCTTGTGGACCCTTCCAAAGCTCAAGGTCCTGCTTCTGAAGCTCCCATCCTCTGTGGCTGCCTTGGGGGGCCAGGGGGTGGTCCCCACCCTCTGCCAGCCGCAGGAGCAGCATGTATGGGGAGGGACAGAGAGGACCTGAGAGAGACAGAGACAAGACAGAGATCTTCTGAGAGAGACATGGTAGCTCAGAGATGACTCTTTTCCACTTAATAGTACATTCACAGGAACTTACAGACCAGTCCCACTTGTGAAGTTCAATGCAGGAACCCTAAATAAAATGTTAGCAAAATAAATCCAGCAACGAAGAGAAAGGATACATCCATCATGACCGATTGGGTTTATTCTAGAAACGCAAGGGTGGTTCACATCTGAAAATCTATTAATGCCATCTGTCACATTAATAAATTAAGGGAGAAAAGTCACATGATCCTCCCAGCACTGGCAATAAATTTCAACATCTACTTATGATAAAAATGCTTTAGCGAACATTGGATCGAAAGGAACTTCCTTCAACTGATAAAGATTATAAAACCCGGCACCAACGTGGTTCTTAAAGGGACAATGGACAAAATTCCTTAAAATCCAGGGCAAGACAAGTTTGCCCGCATCCATGTGTCTATTTAATATCGTACCTGAGGTCCCAGATGGGGCAGTAAGAGATGGAAAAAAACCCAAAAACGACAAGGTATAAGGATTGGACAGGAAGAAGCAAAACTGGCCTATTTGCAGATGACATGATTATCTACATAGAAAACCCAAAACAATCTATGAAATTAACCATGAACAGAATCTAACAGAGATACAGGATATTCTTATATCAATCAGTATCAAAAACTAATTGCGGCTACAACACGTGGATGAACCTTGAAAATATTATGCTAAGGGAAAGAAGCCAGACACAAAAGGCCACATGTTGTATGATTCCATTTATACAAAATTTCCCAGATAGGCAAATCCATAGAGACCGAAAGTAGATTAACAGTTGCCAGGGGCTGAGGGGAAGAGGGAGGAATGGGGAGTGACTGCTAGTGGGTGCTTTTGGGGTGATGAAAATATTCTCAAATTAGATAGTGGGGATGGTTGCACATCTTGTGCACATACTAACAATCCACTGAACCGTACGCTTAAAAATGATTAATTTTATATTGTGTAAATCAGATTTCAATAAAAAGCAATCGCCATTTATAAACATCAGAGCCAGCAAAGTATCATTTTAAAAAATCTCCCATTTACAATAATAACAAAAATTGAATCTAAAAAACTACCTACGGAGAAAAGCATAAAATGTTACTGAGGTGCAGCCACTCTGGAAAATAGTTTGGCGGTTTTTTTAAAAAACGAAACATACACTTACCATATGACCCAGAGACTGCACTTCTAGGCATTTGTTACAGAGAAAATATCCACACAAAGTACATACATGATTATGCATGGCAACATTATTTGTAATGTAAAAAATAAGAAACAGGGGCGCCTGTCTGGCTCAGTTGGTAGAGCATGCGACGCTTGATCTCAGGGTCGTGAGTTCGAGCCCCACATTGGGCATAGAGCTCACTAAAACAAAACAAAACAACCCTCAATGCATCTAAGTGCCCTTCAGTGAGTGAATGGTTAAAAAATTAGTACATCCAGAGCACGGAATATCACTCGTCAATAAAATGGAACTAACTATTGATACACGCAATGAGCTGGATGGAGCTCAAGGGACTTATGCTAAGTCAAAGAAGCCTATCTCGAAAGGTTACCCGCTGTGTGGTTCATTAATGTGACGTTCTCAAACTGACAAAAGTATAGAGACAGATGGAGAACCGATTAGTGGCTGGAAGGGTGGGGAGGAGAGAGGGAAGGGTCCTCCAAACACGCAGCATGACAGGTCTTCGCAGTGTCTGGCTCATGGTGGCGACTGCACGAATCCACACAGGGGAGGGAACTGCATGGCAACACACTCACACACACACACACACACTCACGTGCACACATGCGCAAACGCATATAAACTGAGTGGAATGTGAACAAGGTCAGTGGATGGTTTGGGTGAAGTACCACGGTGATGCGAGCTGTCACCATTGGGGGGAGCTGGGTGAAGGGCACACGTGAACTCTCTATTCTGTTTTTTGTTTTTTTAAAGATTTTTTATTTTATTTATTTGACAGCGAGAGACACAGCAAGAGAGGGAACACAAGCAGGGGGAACAGGAGAGGGAGAAGCAGGCTTCCCGCCGAGCAGGGAGCCCAATGTGGGACTCTATCCCAGGACCCTGCGATCATGACCTGAGGCGAAGGCAGACGCTTAATGACTGAGCCACCCAGGTGCCCCAGCACTTCATTCCTTTTTATAGCTGACTAATATTCCATTGTATGAAGACGCCACATTTTGTTCATTTATTTATCAGTTCACAGACATTTACATCTTCGGTTTTTTTTTTTTTTTTTTAAGATTTTATTTATTTATTTGTCAGAGAGAGACACAGCGAGAGAGGGAACACAAGCAGGGGGAGTGGGAGAGGGAGAAGCAGGCCTCCCGCCGAGCAGGGAGCCCGACACGGGGCTCGATCCCAGGACCCCGGGACCATGACCTGAGCCGAAGGCAGACGCTTAACAGCTGAGCTATTCTGTTTTTGCAACTTCCTTCAATCTGTAACTATTCGGAAACAAAAAGTAAGACAAAAATTTAAAAACATTATTAGAAGGCATTAAAGAAGACCCCAGAAGTTTGCTTGAAAATAAGGAATTCTGGGGAAGGAGAAGGGGCAGGAAGGGACAGGGTTATGGCTGAACATAGAGAGGCCACGAGGGGTAACAGGTAAAAAGTGTTTTGTTATCCTTTTCTCTCTCTTTTTGTACACTTGACATTGTCTTCATAAAAAGCAAAAGAAAGAAACCTAAGGAAATGTGGAGAGACAGCCATTAGCTTGCACAGGGAGATTCTGTATCATGGAGTTCTTCCCAAATTCCCGTCTAGATTCAGTTCAGTCCTGATCAACCCCCACGGCGTGTCGGTGGGGCTTGTCAAGCTGGTTCTAAAAGCTGTAAGAAAGGGCAAAGCGCTAAGAATAGTTGAGACACTCACAGAAGGTAGGGCCCTTGCCCTGCCAACTATCAAGGCTTATTACAAAGCTGTAGTGATCAGGACGGTGTGGTGTATCCTGGAGCAAAGATGGACCACTCGACGGATGGGACAAAACAGAGAGACGGACAGACCTGACACAGAGGTGGGGGTGTGGCAGATCGGAGGGGAAGGGGGGCGCGAACACATTCCCGTCTGTCACATGTCCTCACAGCCTTCCTGTGGGGCTGGCTTCGCTCGTAAGTGTCCCAAGATCCCATTTCACACTCGGTGGAGGCTCAAAGAAGGCCAGTGGTGCCCACGGTCTTCTGGCTCTGGTCCTAGGCTCTTTCCAAAGTGGGGTCCTCCCAGGTCCTGCCCTGTATCTGAACCATGGGCCCCCATCCTGGACCTGCTGATTCCTAATCTCTGGGGATGTCCTGGCATCCGCATGGTTACTAATGTCCCACTTGAGCCTGGAACTCATGAACTAGAGAGAGGAAAAGAGAGAATGACAGAGTGGGGTGAGGGGGGAGGAGAGAACACAAGATAGCAAAGAGCCAGTCACGCCGAGGCCAGTGGGGCCTCGCTGCCAGGGGCGGGGAACAATCAGGCACTGTCCCTCTCCCTCCACCCCCCTAGGCTTTCATCACTGACCTAACTCTGGGGGCAGAGCACTAAGGGTGGCGGGGGGGGAGAGGGAAGGTCAGGGGTCAGCCCACCGCATGCTAAGCAGAGCCAGGAATAGAGCCGATTTGGAGGTGGCTGGAGGGACTTGGGGCCCCACGGAAGCCCACACCCTACCACTGGAGGAGGCCACTGAGAGAAAGGAGGGAGCTGCCCCGCACCCCAAGGGCAATGAGGTCCACAGCCCCATCGAAGCTGGGAAGGGGCTTCTGGAAGGAGGCAAATGGCTCTGAGCAATGCTAATCCCCTTCCTCAGCCACTGCTACTCGAGTGGGAGGGACGTTCCGGTCCCTCGGAGGATCTGGCCTCTACAGACCTATCGCCCCCAGGCTGACCCATTGAACCAGTGCCCCCTTCTGTCTCGAAGCCCAGCTTCCTGGTGGGTCGTGCAGTCCCTGGGCCCTGTTCCACCACCTTGTTTCAGATTGGAGGAGGGGAGACTCCCCCCACGTCCGCTGACCTGCTGCGGTAGCCGGTGGCGTCCAGCCAACTACGGATCTGACCACTCTGCCCTTCCTCTGCTCGTCTCCTGCGTCTGCCCTGTGCCAGGCAGATGGAGTCTGGGGCCCTGATTCTGAAACGTGAGGCCTTTGCTGTCTCTGACCACTCCCTAGTCTCTGAGCAGCGCTCTGGACGACACAGTTATTCATTCATTCAATAGGTATGCATTCAATATTCTTTGTGTTGGTGACAGGTGTGACCAGGACAGCCCAGGCTCCTGCCCGCGGGCAACTGTGGTCCTGGGTATTAAAATGGGTGTTCAGAGAGACCAGCCAAGGGCTGTGCTTGAGCTGGTCTGCAGGGAGGGCTCCCTGAGGATGTAACCTGGGAGTAGAGACACGGATGAAGTGAGGGAATGCGCATTCCTGGGGAAGAACGTCCCAGGCAGAGGAAGCTGCAAGGGTAAATGCCCTAAGGTGGGAACAACCCAACAAGTGCCAGGAATGGCAAGAGGCCTTAGAACAGAATGTGAACAGAGGGGAAGAGTGGGCCATGTGCCAGAGGGGCAGCCAGGCCCAGATCTGAGATAAGACCCGAGGTTTCTTCTTGTGTGTGATGGAACGAGGTGAAGGGGTTGGAGCAGGGGAGTGTCATGGTCTGACTTAAAACCAACACTCAGGCTCTTAGGATACCCATTTTGCCCATGGAGAGCAGGGCTCAGAGAGGTCAAGTGATGTTTCCAGGGTCACGTAGCCACCACTGAGCCAATACTCTGTCAGCCCCCTCACCGGCTCCCCACAAACCTACAATCATGCCCTTGCCACAGGGCTCCCCTTTTGAATTGGGGCCTCTCAGTGCTCGGAATTGGGAGGTGTTACCCTCCTGTGCAGCCGAGCAGGCTGGAGTTCAGAGAGGCTGGGTCACCCGTCCACACCCACGCAGCCCGGAAAGCTCAGGGATCAGAGTGCGCTCCGGGTCAGGCACATCTGGCTTCGAACCCTGGTCTCACCAGTGATGAACTGGGAGGTGTCCAGCCCTTCAGAGCCTCGTCCGGGAAACAGGGGTGGCAATATGACCTGCCCCCCCCGCCCCCGACCTCACTGACCTATTCTTATGCCACATCCTAGTGCTTCCAGGTACCCTGGCCTTTCCAAGAGGTAAGCTCACGTCTGCCACAGGAGCATTCTGCCCCTGGGCTCCTCTCGGGGGTCTCTAGTCACCTCCTCAGAGACCTTCCCAACCCCCCTATCTAAAAAACCCCTGGTCACCACCTTTTCCCCCCCCCCCCATTTTGCAGTATCCATGATGCCCACCACCAGCTGGAATGAGCCCATTTCTTGGTGTCGGGGTTCACTGCCTGCCTCTCTCACTCATGTGAGCTCTGTCAGGGCGGGACCTTGCTTTTCCTACTTCCTGAGGTGTCCTGTGGCCTGGACACAGAGGTGCTGACTACATATTTACTGAATGAACGAATGCGTGAACTGAGAGAAGGGCTGTAGTGATGTTACATGAGCTAATGAATGAGAATTGCTGTCATTATGCTTGATTCTAAAACCCATTATCTAAATCTCTATGCTGCTGATGAACTGAACCGAGTTTCAGCCACCCACACCTGGTTTCTTGACCTTCACGGGGGCCTTGGAAGCCAGCGGTCAGTCAGTGAGGAGTCAGGCCTTGTGCTGGGGCCCCAGCGGGGCTGAGGGGCGGGCACCTTGGGCACAGGCGGTGTATGACCAGTCTCACCCACTGCCCACAGGGTACAGAGACTCGTGGTCTCCCTGGCCAGCCCAGAGCTGGGCAGGTGGTCGGGTGGCAGGGGGAGGGGACGATGGCCGTCGATGGAGTCAACACAGGGACTCTGGCCAGGGCTCTGGTGCTCCGCTCCCGGAGGTGTTTCTCCCAATGGCCACTAGGTGGCAGCACTTCTCCATGAATATGGGGCGGAGGAGCCTGGGACCAGAAGGTGGGAATCTTGGAGGGGGAGCCAGGCCCAGAGAGGAGCTGGGACTCTCCCAGGGTCACACAGCTTTCAGTGGCAGGGCCTGGCCAGGTGAGAGGTCACCCGCCTGCCTGGAGAGACTCAGGAGCGGAGGGAGGAAGAAGGAGGAGGAGCAAGCTCGGAGGGTGAGCGTGAGGGCCAGCCCTGACTCAGCCCCCTGGAAGGGGGTGGATGTCCTTACCCCACTTTCGACCCCCAGCATCCTATCCATCCTTGAGTAAGTGCTGAGGCCCTGCTGACACCCCTCACCCATGCCTCCGGCAGAGGTGGTGGGACTCCCGCCCAGACTTGGACGGCTGTTCCCTCCCCACCCCGCCTGTCTCCCCCGCCACACTGAACTGTGCCTTGGCCACCTGGCCGCCCGCACCAGCTGTATGCTCTGCCTGTGCCACCCTGCCCCTCTCAGCCTGGGTAGCACCCACTCCTGCAGGACTTAGCTGAGATGTCGCTTCCTCCAGGAAGCTCTCTCTGACCTTCAGCCTGGCAAGGAGCCCCTTCTCTGGGCCCACATAACACCCTGGGCTCCTCCTGGATGTTGAGCCCCCTGGGGCAGGGATTGCTGGTGGACCTGAAAGGCCCGGACCCCGCGCATTCTGAGCCTGTGACACGATGGTCCTGCAGTCGGCACTGAAGCCATGAACGGAGCCTTGTGAAAATATGGCCTCCAAGAACTGCCCTTCCTTGGAGACTCAAGGAAGCGGCAGGCAGGACGGAGGAGAGGCTATCTGAAAGGAGGCAGTGGGTGGGGGCTGTATTTAAAGTGGAAAGGGGGGGGGCGGCTGGCTGGCTCAGTCGGTAAGCGTCTGCCTTCGGCTCAGGTCATGATCCCAGGGTTCTGGGATCGAGTCCAGCATCGGGCTCCCTGCTTCTTGGGAGCCTGCTTCTCCCTCTGCCTCTCTCCATCTCTGTCTCTTACGAATAAATAAATAAAATATTTAAAAAAAAAAAAGAGGGGCGCCTGGGTGGCTCAGTCGTTAAGCGTCTGCCTTCGGTTCAGGTCATGATCCCAGGGTCCTGGGATCGAGCCCCACATCGGGCTCCCAGCTCTGCGGGAAGCCTGCTTCTCCCTCTCCCACCCCCCTCTGCTTGTGTTCCCTCTCTCGCTGTCTCTCTGTCAAATAAATAAATAAATAAATAAATAAATAAAATCTTTAAAAAAAATAAAAATAAAAATAAAGTGGAAAGATGAGGAGGTATGGGGACGTAGGGAATTTTCCCTTTTTTGGTGACTGTGCCTGGTTGTAAGCAGCCCATTGATCTGTTAGGGCCTATGGATATTCTGATCTACGTCGTCTGATGGGCCTGTCTGGATTCAGCCAGGGGGTGGCTGTGGCCCCTTTTTACATTCCATTGCTCACGTCTGTTTGCCTAAAAGAGGGCTCTACATCCCAACCCCCCTCCCCCCGCCCTTGAGATCAACAATGACAAATCTTTGGCATTTGGACACAGGTCTCGCCTCAGTACCTTCTTCCTGCTGAATGAGGGGCATAGAGATGTCCCCACCTAAACCTGTTGGTCCAGCAGGGGTTCTCTGCAGTTACAGACCAGAGCATGGTATTAGGTTAACGTGCTGATAAGCGATTTGAGTGAAAGTTCTTGGCGGCCACGGCCATGGGGCCTGGGGGAGAGGACCCTCCGATGGAATGGGCTGGAATCCCTTTAGAGCTATCATGCACAGATGGAACTGTTGGATGCACTCAGACGAGTAGGAACGTGTTAGCCGGTAGATCGAGATGGAGACTCTGATCTAAGAGGCCTGAGACAGAGCCCCAGAATCTCCGTGTAAGACACCTCGCATGGGAGTCTGATGCAGGGGCCTGAGCATCCTAAGGCCCTTTCGTGTGCCATAGGCCTGCCTTCTGAAGCTGTTGGGCAAAATAATTGCAATGAGGCACGACAATAAAAACCTCTGGCATCTGCACCGAGTGAATCACTCACAAGGTACTTTCCCATCTGCTGCTTCTTTTAATCATCATCTCTTTAAACTACTATCTTGGGAGGGATCATCATCCCCAATTCTCCAGACCCCTGAGGCTCAGACACAAAGGGTGACTGGCCCAAGATCCCCCAGCTACAAAAGAACAGAGCTCAGATTGGAGCTGGGACCCGTCCTGGGGTGGGGGTGGGGCCAGCAGTCTACGATAAAGCCTCTGGGTTTGGAGGTTGCTGTTTGTTAAGAACCAAAATTCCAAAATCCAGGACCTACACTTAGTGTGGTGATTCCAGCCCCATGGAGGAAGCTCAGGTCACGGTTCAAGTTCAGGCCCTTACCATCCCTTCTCTCTGTCCATCCATGTCCTCTCCTCCAGGGCCCAGAAAATGTCCTGTCTCCTATGAAGCCACAGCCTTTTCTAGGGCACTTTCATCCACAGCCGGGGATTGCGCCAGGCTCTGTGGGAGAGGCAGGCAACCTCCCTTGATCGCACTTTGTAAATACTGTGTTTTTTACAAATTAAAGGTCTGTGGCATTAAGCAAGTCTATGGGTGTCATTTTTTTCCAATAGCATTTGCTCACTTCACGTCTCTGTGTCACATTTTGGTCATTCTCCCAATATTCCAAAATTTTTGATGATTATTACATTTGTTATGGTGATCTGTGATCAATGGCTATGACTCACTGGAAGCCCAGATAATGGTTAGCATTTTTTTAGCAATAAAGTATTTTTTAATTAAGGTATGTCACATTGCTTTTTTAGATGTATGCTCTTGCAGACTTAATAGACTACAGTACAGTGTAAACATAACTTTTGTCTGCACTAGAGAATCAACAAGTTCACCTGACCTGCCTTATTGCGATGTTTGCTTTATTGTGGTGGTCTGGAACTGAGCCCACGATGTTTCCACGGTGCCTGTACAGGGAAGAACAAGATCTACCCCCGGGGGCTTTCTGTCTGGGAAGACAGGAAGTGCTTACTTTGTTGTTTTGGGTTTTTAAAAAGATTTTATTTATTTATTTATTTGAGAGCGAGAGGGCGGGGGAAGGGTCAGAGGGAGAAGCAGACTCCCTGCCCAGCAGGGAGCCCGATGCAGGACTCAGTCCTGGGACTCCGGGATCATGACCTGAGCTGAAGGCAGACGAAGGCAGAAGCTTAACCGACTGAGCCACCCAGGAGCCCCAGGAAGTGCTTACTTTGGTGATGGACCAAGTTACTTGAACTTTCTTTCCCCTCAAATTCATGGTCCCAACCTCGCCCCCTTAATTGGCTGTAACAGGTTTCCCTGCCACATGGGCCAGCTGATAAAGTGGTTCATAATATTTTCACACTAATAGGCATTCAAAAGCAATCCAGTTTTCTTTTTCTTGTTTGTCACAGTGACATCACCCATTGATGGATTCCTGGCATCCTCTGGAAGGTGCCAGGGATGATAAAGCTCGTACAAAAAGGGATCTCAGGGAGCATCAGTTTACAATTTATTGAGATACGAGCCTAGGCCCCAATTTTAAAGGGGAAAAAAACCTCCTTAGACAAAGTACAAGCATGCATAAGTTAATCAACTCAGAATTGGCTCAGGGAAGCCATAAAGGGATTTCAGAAGGCCAGACATAATTCTAAATGAATGATCCAAATAACTGTTTCTGGAACTAAGTAAAAGTGGCAAGATTTGTGAGCAGGGATTGTCTGGTAAGGCTACCTGGAAGAGGTGGGTCAGAACGGGGCCTGGAAGATGGGGAGGATGAGGCAGAAGAGAGGGACCCTCCCCTGAGAAGAGGGACCAGAGTGGGTGGGGAGTCAGGAGGCTTGAGTGGCATCTTTGCCATGAGAATTGTTTACAAAACACTCACACCTGGTTCTCCTCTTTGTCTTGACCTTCACAAGTACCTGTTGGGGGATCATTTTCCCCTGGTCTACAGATACCTCAAGCTCAGAGTCAGGCAGTGACTTGCCCAAGGTCACCCAGCTATAAAATGGCAGAACATAGGCTTGAGCTAAGACTGCTGTCTTCTTTTTTTTTTTTTTTAAAGATTTATTTATTTTGAGAGAGAGAGAGAGCACGTGCACGCGCACACACACACAGGAGAGGGAGGAGCAGAGGGAGACGGAGAGAGAGACTCTCAAGCAGACTCCCCGCTGATTCCTAGGCAGGGCTTGATTCCACGACCCTCAGATCATGACCTGAGTGGAAACCAAGGATCGGACACTTAACCGATTGAGACACCCAGGACCCCAGCAGCTGCTTTTTAAAACTAAAATCCTGGCCTGAACAGGGCTTCGAAGTTCCAGCCCTAGCTCTGCTACCGACCATCTATCTGTGAGACAAGAGGAAGCTGCTTCTCTGAGCCTCAGTTTCCTTACCTGCACAATGTGGCTGGCAATCCTTATTTGCCTCTCGCAGGGTCATGGTGAAATTTGAAATCCTGTGAGTAACCTGAACTGCAGAACAGTGGGTACACGAGAAGGTCGCTGCTACTTTGGCATTCTGCACGTTTGCTGGGACTCAGATTAGCTTCCTAAGGAGTGTGTGGGGTGGGGCTCCCATGGGATGGTGGGATGTGCAGATAATCATCCTTCTATATCTCTCCTTCCTCCGCTGCCCCTGGAAGGAAGCTGTGACCCTCCGCGGGGCCTGGGAGGGGCTGCTCCTCAGGACTAAAGAAAGAGATGAGGTGTGAGGAGTCTTTCACCAAATACCATAGAAAGCATCTGCCTCGATGATCTTAGTTTGCATATGGCGAAAGGGGGCACATAAAGGCAAAGGAAGGTAACTTGTCCAATCTGTCGTTAATAACAAAGCCACTGAATACAAGTGTGCAAACGTTAAAAGGACGCTGCACTAGATGGCAGGAGTCTCAGGGTCAAGATCTAGATCTTACACCAACCGTGGGTGGCTCCGGACAAAACCCCTTCCCTTCTCTGGCACTTAGTTTCCTGGTCACACAACTGGGATTAGGCTCGAAGGGTCCTTCCAGCTCGGAGACCGTCATCGGAGATGCAGCACCCTAGGCCGGGGTGCAGAAAACGTGAAAGGGTTTGCATTCCGCTGAACTTCGCCGGAACCTCCGCGCCCAAGGATGCTTCCGTTGCCACGGCAACCGCCGGGCCGGCGTGGTCCCCGGAGTCCCGCGGAGGAAGCTGGGAAGAACCCTGCCCTTACCAAGATGGCGGCGGCCACAGGGCAGGGGGCGGAGTTGAACGTTGTCAGCCTGTCCAGACCTTTCCTCTGTTTCCGCTTTTTTGTGCTAACGGCGAGCTTCCGTCAATACTTGTTCCCTTTTCTGGTCCTGGGAGCACCGGGAGCCAGGGAGGAAGCGTTGTCTGCAAGGACTGGGGCAAATACTCTGGTGGTGGGGAAGGCGGGACTTCCGCGTCTCACAGGAAGTGACGCAACAATCGCGGCCGCCGACAGGTGGAACCGCAGGTGGGTTCAGGTGCCAGCCTGGCCTGGACCCGGCTGTGGGACCGACGCTTCCGGTGAGCGACAGAGGTAGTTCCCAAGGGCCTGGAGACCCGTGGGGACGGGCTCTGGGGTCTGAGCCCACCGTCCTGGCCTGGAATTCCCCCCTGTACCTAGTAAGAATCCCGTACCTTCCCGCCCCCTAACCTCGGGGACTCTCCCCGCCGTCCAGAGGGAAGGGGGAAGGTCCTGCTCTCCCGGATCGCCGGGGTGGAGGTTGCCATCTAGGCGCGTCGGGTCCCCAAACCCTACGCTCTTTTCTCTCCCTGATCCAGTTCCCCATTCCCCTGCCGAGCTGGACACTTAGCCAGCCCGCCTCAACTCTCGGAACCATGTTTGCAGACTTGGATTATGACATCGAGGAGGATAAACTGTGAGTATTTTGTTCCCTGCAAGTCCCAGGAATGCACGAGCTCCAGGGCCTCCAGATCCCCAGACTTCCCAGTTCTACAGACCCTTGCTTCTCAGAGGGGGATTAGGTCTTGTGCTGTAGCAGGAATGGACCCTGCCCTTCCAGGAGCTCACCTTCTGTAGCTGCGCTGTGGACACATTAGCAGATAATAGGTCAGGGCCACATGGGCACTAATGGAGAATGGCCTGGCTACAAGGAGAGAGCAGATGGAGCAGTGCCTCGACTAGGGTGTTCAAGGAAGGCTTCATAAAGGGGGTGGCAATTGAGCAAGTTTTCAAGGTGAATAGGAATATTGTAAACCTACCTTCCTTCCCAGTATAGGCAACTGGTGAGACAGATTTTCAAAAATTGTTAGTCTCCTTCCTAAAATCTGTCCTCCATCTGTCCACTGCCGGTGTCCTCAGCACTTAGTATGGTGCTCGCCGTCAGTAGCTTGTTAGCAAATGTTTGTTGAATGAATAAGTGAATAAAGGCAGATATCTACCACAGAACATAAATAAGTGCTGGTTTATATCAAAACTGAGAGGTAATTGACAGCATTTGAGAGATGGGTGATGGAGAGTTGAACAGGAGAAGGCTTCCTGGAGAAGGTGGCCATGATGTTCCATGTGTGCCTGAGAAGGTGACAAGGACAGAGTCTGACTCAGGTCTCAGAGGTAGGATGAAGGAGAGGGAAGGGGGACCTGTTTTCATGGAGTGCCTGCTCTGGGCTGGGTTGGTGTTAAGTGCCTTCCATGTGCTTTCACCAAGAGAATTTTCACCAAGTAGCAACCCATTTCTACCACCACTTTATGGATGAGGGAACTGAGATGCACAGAGGGGACTGACTTACCCAAGTGCTGTAGATGGTAAATGGCAGAGCTGGGATCTGATCCCACATCTGCAGGACTCCCAGGAGCTGCACATGTTCCATTGCAAGTGCTGTCTCTTTTGGCCAAATGAGAAAAGAAAAAGCTGAGCTGCACTTGGAGCCTCTCAGGGGTTTTGGAGGGCCTGTTCCCTTTGCTGTCCCCTCCAGTCATCCTTCTTCCAGGAGATTCAGCCTCGTGTGCTTCTCTTTGTAGCGGAATCCCTACTGTGCCCGGGAAGGTGACACTGCAGAAGGATGCTCAGAACCTGATCGGGATCAGCATCGGAGGAGGGGCCCAGTACTGCCCCTGCCTCTATATCGTCCAGGTATTGGGTGATGCGGAGGTGGGGGTGAGGTCCTGGAAAGGGTGAGCCATCTCCCTGCTCGGGCAGGTTCATTCTCCTCTCTGCAGAGCTGATGCCTTTTCTTCTTGAGGTCTGAACCCCTCAGAGAGGTCTTCCTGAGTGCCCCTCACTGGAGGAGCATCCTTGTTCTCTGTCATGTCAGTGTGTTCCTTCCCTTCTCAGGCCCCCTCACCCTCTGTAATCATGGGTTTGCCCATTCGTGATTCTGTACCTAGCTGCTTCCTAGTCTCTGCAGTGTGAGGACAGGATCTCAGTCTGCTTTTTCACTGCCGTCAGCACTGAGTACAATGTTGGCATAGGGTCGAATCCACAGAACTCTCAGCCGGGGGTCCTGGGGCAAGTGAAGTGTCGTGGAAAGTCTCCAAGTCTATGAAGTGATAATGGCCTGAGTTCAAATGTAAGCCTCCCTGCTCAGTGGCAAGTTACCTACCCTCTTTGGGCCTCAGCTTCCTCCCCTGGAAAGTGAGGATGTAAAATGTTTGGTCACCGTGAGGATTTAACAGAATGCCCCAAGCAATGCCTGGCATTTAATAAACACGAAGTGGAAGATGTTGTTATTTTTCTGACAGTTGTTCACTTCCCCAGATGGTACTGAACAATTCTGTGGTTCTTGTAGAAGCTGCCCTGGTGACTTCCGGTCAGCTGTGACCCTGAGCCATGGGGACAATTTTCTTTACCTTGCGGCTGGTCGGAATCACTGGTTTTTCTGTAGGCTCGGAAGGAAGCTCGCCACCTCAGACATAAATGTGACCCGGCTTCTACCCTGTTCCAACTTGCTCAGCTCAGTAGCTGTTGGTGGCAGATGGGAAGCTGCTGTCTCTCTGAGGTTCTTGCAAAAGAGTCGCTTCTGGGCCTTGAAGACAGAGATTCCTGGGATGTGGCCTGGCCTGCTCCGGGCGCTGCCTTCATGAGCAGTTTGGCCTCCTCTGGCCCAGGAGGTGGTGGGGAGGCCTCGGCCAGGCCTGCCCCCCCTTGCGTTGTGCCAATGTGGCCCCTGCCACCTCCCCCTCCTCACCCACAGGGGACCAGATTTGCTTAGAACAAACTGCGATTATAAAATAATAGAAATCAGTCAAATAATAGCACCCACTGTTGCACCCCTTCTTTTTTTTTTTTTTTTTAAGATTTTATTTATTTATTTGAGACAGAATGAGAGAGACAGAGAGCACATGAGAGGGGGGAGGGTCAGAGGGAGAAGCAGGCTCCCTGCCGAGCAGGCAGCCCCATGCGGGACTCGATCCAGGGACTCCAGGATCATGACCTGAGCCGAAGGCAGTCGCTTAACCAACTGAGCCACCCAGGTGCCCTCTTTTTTTTTTTTTTAAAGATTTATTTATTTATTATAGAGAGAGAGGGAGAGCCGGGGGAGGGGCAGGGAGAGGGAGAGAGAGAATCTTAAGCAGACTCCCCACTGAGTGCAGAGCCTGACGTGGGGCTTGATCTTATGACCCTGAGATCATGACCTGAGCTGAAACCAAGAGTTGGACGCTTAGCCTACTGAGCCACCCAGGCGCCCCTCTTCTACCCCTTCTTACCACCCTCCCCTTCTCCATCCACCCTCCTCCACTCCCCCTCCCCCAACCCCATCCCAGCAGCAATGCTACTTTCTACCCTTACAGCTGTTTCTTCAGGTGTGAGCCTCCATTTTTCCTCACTTAGATACTTACCCTGTTATTTCTTGATCTGTCACTTGTAAATATCTGTCAAGTTTTCCCAGTCCAGTAGATGGGAATGTTAGCTGTCTTCCAGAGCCACGCTGCTTTCTCTCACCCCATCCTCCTAGCATGGTGGTTGTGCAGTTTGGGCTAATCCGCTGTCTGAGAGTCTGCCACAGGCCAGGCTGTGTTGTGGGCACGAGGGATAAGGAAGTGAGGGGAACAGGAGCCCGTCCTCCCGAGCTGCTGTTGTAGGAGGATGGTAACATGCTGGTCTGCATCCAGAGCTTCACGATCATCCGTGGTCATGCTTTTTTAAAAAATTACTTTATTGTGGTGAAATTCACTTAACATATAGTTAGTAGTTTTCAAGTTCAGTGGCATTCGGTGCATTTGCTAAATTCAACTATCACCTCTCTCTAATTTCGGAACGTTTTCATCCCCCCAGAAGAACAGCCTGTGCCCTTTAACTATTCACTCGTCACCCCCCTCCCCTCCCCTGGCCACCACTCCTCTGACTCTGCGACTCATGTCCGTGCTGGTTATGTCAGATTGGTTGGTGATCTGGTTATTAGATAGATTGTTTTTTGGATATTTTAATATAAAAAGAATCTAACATGTCACCTTTGGTGTCTGGCTTCTTTCACTTAGCATAATGTTTCTGAATTTCATTCAAGTGATGGCATATTTCAGTAATTCATTCTTTTTATGGCTGACAAATATTCCATTTGTGTTCATCCATTCATTTGATGGACATTCGGGTTGTTTGCACCTTTTGGCTGCTGTGACCAATGCAGCTGTGAGCACGCACGCGCACTTCCTGGGCGGACACGTGCATTCGTGTTCAGGGAGTGTGTACCTGGGAACGGGAGCGGGATGGCTGGCTCACTCGGTGCTTCTGTGGTTTACTTTTTGAGGAACCTCTGTCTCTTTTCTTAACTCAATCTTTTCTTTTTTTAATGTCGTTTCTTGGGGTTCTTCCATTTGCATTCTCCTTGTACATTCAGTACAAGGCAGCCTCAGGCAGCCATTTGCCACCATCTTTCTGTTGCCCCCCACGCTGTAGTCTGTCCTCACTCAGCCTCCCCTTCCCTCTCTGTGGGACTCCCCCACTTCCGGGAGCCCTCTTTCTTTCCTTCTATTTTTTTTAAAGTTTTTATTTGGGTTCCAGGTAGTTAACATCAGGGTAATATTAGTGTCAGGTATACAACACAGTGATTCAGCACCCCCACACATCACCCGGTGCTCATCACAAGTGCCCGCCTTAAGCCCCAGCACCTCGTTCCCCATCCTCCACCCATCTCCCCTCTGGTGACCAGCAGTTTGTCTTCTGTATTTTATTTGTTTTTTAAGATTATTTATTTGAGAGAGAGAGAGCGCGTGCGCAGGGGCCAGTGACAGGGAGAGGGAGAGACAGAATTTCAAGCAGACTCCCTGCTGAGGGCAGAGCCCGACACGGGGCTCAGTCTCACAACCCTGAGATTATGACCTGAGCCGAAATCAAGAGTTAGACACTTAACCGACTGAGCCACCCAGGCGCCCCTGTTGTCTGTAGTTAAAAGTCTGTTTCTTGCTTTGTCGCTCTTTTTTTCCCTTTGCTCATTCGTTTTGTGTCTTAAATTCCATATATGAGTGAAATCATGTGGTCTTTGTCTTTGTGTGACAGACTTATTTTGCTCACGTTATACTCTTTAGATCCATCCATGTCTTTGCAAACGGCAAGATTTCATTCTTTTTTATGGTTGAATAATATTCCATTAAATATACATACACCGCATCTTTATTCATTCATCAATTGATGGACACTTGAGCTGCTTCCATATCTTTGCTATTGCAAATAATAGTGCTATAAACATAGAGGTGCACGTCTCCCATTGAATTAGCATTTTTGTATTCTTTGTATTCTGAATACCCAGCAGTGCGGTCGCTGGATTGTAGGGTAGTTCTATATTTAACTTTTTGAGGGACCTCCATACTGTTTTCCAGAACAGCTGCACCAATTAGCATTCCCACCAACAGTGCAAAAAGGTTCCTTTTTCTCCAAGTCCTCGACAACACTTGTGGTTTCTTGTGTTGTTGATTTTAGCCATTCTGACAGGTATGAGGTGATATTTCAGTGTAGTTTTGACTTGCGTTTCCCCGATGCTGAGTGATGTTGAGCACCTTTTCGTGTATTTGTTGGCCCTCTGGATGTCTTCTTTGGAGAAATGTCTATTCATGTCTTCTGCCCATTTTTTAATTGGATTATTTGGTTTTTGAGTGTTGAGTTTGATAAATTCTTTATAGATCTTGGATACTAGCCCTTTATCGGATATGTCATTTGCAAATATCTTCACCCATTCCGTAGGTTGCCTTTCAGTTTTGTTGACTGTTTACTTCACTGTGCAGGCCGGGAGCCCTCTTTCTCTGCTGACTTCCTCATCGAGGTGGAGTGCATCGTCTTGTAGCTTTCTGGGAGAGGCTGCATGGGAGGTACATTTTTTGAGAGCGTGTGTCTCTGAAAGTGCCATTATCCTGTCTTTGTTGTTATTCTCATATTCCTTCCAGTTGGCACTTGGGCAGATCAAATTCAAGAATGTCAAAAAAAAAAAAAAGAATGCCAAGTTTGAAAATAATTTTCACCTAGAAATTCGTTGGCGTCCTTTCATTATCTTTTGCCATTCGCATTGTTGTGTCTGATGGTGCTCTTCTTACTTGTGACCCTTTATCTGTAATGTGTTTTATCCTTGGTCTCTCAAGACTCTTGGGAATTTCCTTGTGTCCCTGGCATTCTGAAGGGTCATGACGATTGCTCTTGGCTCGGGTCTTTGTCTGTCTGTTGTGTTGGAGCCTCAGAGGGCACATCCCTCGGGGAACCTCATGTCTTTCTCCACCCTGGAAGTTTCTAGTATTAGCTCTTTGATGGGATCTTGCTCTCTGGTTTCTGTTCCCTCTTGTGGGACTCCTGTTGGCTAGTGCTGGGCTTCCCGAAGTGATCTTCTAATATTTTTCTTTCTCTTTTTTTCTGATTGTCCATGTCTTTTTCACTTTCCTTGGCTTGGTTGCGTAGCTTCTTCGGACATTGTAAATTTCTGTTATAATTTGCATTTCTGAGATCTCTCGTATTTTTTTTTTTTTTTAAGATTTGATTTGTTTATTTGAGAGAGAGTGAGCACGAGTGAGCATGAGTGGGAGGAGGGGCAGAGGGAGAGAGAGAAGCAGACTCCCTGCAGAGCAAGGAGCCCAACACGGAGTTTGATCCCAGGACCCCGGGATCATGACCTGAGCCAAAGTCAGATACTTAATGGACTGAGCCACCCAGGCGCCCCCACCCTATTTTTGAATCGATCCTTTTACATCATCCTGTTCTTTTTCTAATCATCTTGAAGATGTTAATTATGGTTTTCTTTTTGTTTTTGTACCGGCTCTACTTTGTTTCTGCTTCCTGTGGTTCCTTTTTTCTGTTTTTAAGTGTTTTTCCTATGGGACACTTTTCTTGAGTGCCCTGTAATTTTCGCCTGTGTTTACATGATGAGTGAGCCATCACAGTCATGTGCTATGGTGTTTGAGGATCTGTGTGCAGACCATGTCTGGGGGGGCTTCCCTGGGGGGCGGTCAGGCATCAGGCGAGCTCGGGGGGGGGGGGATCTGCCAGTGTCTGTACGTAGATGGGCCTTTCATGTGGAGCCATTCAGGGCAGTGGCCTCCAGTTTCTGTGGGGAAGGGCTGTAAGCCTGGCTACTGGCATTCTGGGCCCCCACTGGGGCTATGGGGCTTTAGGGCTCGCTGAACCCAAATCTCTCCGGTCCAGTGCCTCTCTCCTGCCTGCCTCGGTCCCTGGGCCTGAGTCAGGAGCTTCTCTGGGGAAAACCACCTCCATCTTCCACCTTCCATGGGCCGCTGTGTGGATGGGGACGGAACCAGGAGTTGAGTCCTTTCCCTACTTTCTATACCTTGTCTTCCACCCACCTGTGGCTGTTGCCAGAGATCTGCTTCCTGACCCACTGACAATTTCCAGCGAAGATTAGATCTCTCTTTCTAAAGCCCCTCCATAGGCCCTTGGGTTCCCATTGTCCATCTTCCAAGAACAGGTAGACCCTCTCATTGTCTTCTTTACCATTTAAAAAAAATATATTGGGGCGCCTGGGTGGCTCAGTCAGTTGAGCATCCAACTCTTGATTTCGGCTCAGATTGTGATCTCAGGGTCCTGGGATGGAGCCCTGCATCAGGGCTGAGCATGGAGTCTGCTTGTGATTCTCTCCTTCTCCCTCTGCCCCTCCCCCTGCTCATGCTCTCTCTCTCTCTCTGAAATAAATAAGTCTTTAAAAAATAATAATTGTATTTTTAGTGTGATTCTGGAAGTTAATGGAAAGAAACTCTCATCTCAGGTTTTTCCTTTCTTCCTTATAATGTTACATATGTGAAACATTATCAGGTGTTCTTTATACATGCTTTGTGTAGAAAATTTAGCAACTGAAGACAAAGTAGGGGCGCCTGGGTGGCTCAGTCATTAAGCGTCTGCCTTCGGCTCAGGTCATGATCCCAGGGTCCTGGGCTCGAGCCCAGCATCGGGCTCCCTGCTCGGCGGGAAGCCTGCTTCTCCCACTCCCCCTGCTTGTGTTCCCTCTCTCGTGGTGTCTCTGTCAAATAAATAAATTTAAAAAAAAAATCTTAAAAAAAAAAGAGACAAAGTAGAGGGAAGACAGTAGCAGATGACCACTGCTAAGAATTCTGTGTCTGTCTCAGTGGCTGTTGGCTGGCTACGATGTTTTGTGTTCTTGTCCACCCCTGCACATGCGTTCGCGGTCTCCCCCCGCCCCTGCCCTGAGCAGCACTCATGCATCTGTGTTTGGACAGGCCCACCCAGCCTCACGCCACAATGAGTATAGACCCCATTGAAGGGGCCACCCTGGAAGGGAGACTCACATGCGCGGTGGAGTCCTTGCTCTTTGGGGACTGAGATGAGGCGCGGGGACTGAGATGAGGCGCAGGAACTGACCAGAGGGGCTTTGGGGCTTCGAGTCAGCCCAGAGCAGCCTTGTGGGGAAAATCTGTTAAAGAACTGAGTTTGGAGGAGCACACGCTCAGTTGGGTGTGTGAGGGCTGGGCCGAGCCGGGCCTTGGTCAGGGTGCAGGGCGTGACTGTCTCCACCCCGCCCTCCCTTGCACCCCCAGGTGTTTGACAACACCCCAGCGGCCCTGGATGGCACCGTGGCAGCTGGTGACGAGATCACCGGTGTCAATGGCCGGTCGATCAAAGGCAAAACTAAGGTGGAGGTGGCAAAGATGATTCAGGAGGTGAAGGTAAGGCTGCTGTGGGTGGGGGGTGGTGGGGGGACACAGGCAGCCGAGCCACTTCGATGATGCCCAGCCTGCCAGAGGCCCCGGCAGGCCTGGAAGGGGATGGGCCCTCTCTCCGCTGCCCCCTCGGTACACCAGGGTCTGGGCCACACTCCAGCCTCCCTCAGTGTCTCCCACATCTGGTCAGTAAATACCACTCATGCTTCAGGACTTGTCATGCCTTGGCGGGAGAGTGGGCACCTTCCCGTCCCCTGCCCTTCAGCTCCCAGGGTTGCTGTTGGACTGGGAACCGTGCCTCAGGGCGAGCCAGTGTGTCCCCACTCAGGGCTGGAGCTGAAGCTAGAAGTCCAAGGTGAACCTGCTGGGGTCAGTAGACACCCAGTAAATGTCAGTTGGGCCATGCTGGGCCTGGGAGGGGTTCGAGTGCCCCCCCCTCCCCGCTTCCTCATTCCTATAGGAGCTTTCCATCCACTGGGTCCTCCTGGTCCTCCTGGGCTCACAGACCCCCAGGGAAACTTCTGGGCTCTGGGGCAGCTCTCAGTCCTGCCCCAGGTCTTTTATTCTGCAGACCACAATCACACACGGCTGGTCCCCTGCTCCCCACGCCCCACCCCAGCTGCTACGGGCCAAGGCCTCGCCCCACAAGTCCCCTCCCCCACCAATGGCTGGCAGCATCCTGACCACTCATGGAAGCAAGCGTGTAGCCCTTTGGCCATTTCTTAGAGATTTTGTTGCTAGTGACTTGGGAAACCAAAACAGCAAACCAAACCAATGCAAAGCCATTGGATGATTTCAAAGTCTTAGAGTCAAGGGTCCCAACTGTAAATTGAGCTTGGCCAAGTGTTCTGACTCCCTCACCCCTATCCTTCCAGACCTTTCCTCACCCCTGTCCCTCCTCTGTGCCTTAGGGACCTGGCACCGATGTCCCTGCCAGTCCCTCTTGCCTTAGCCCGGGGCCAGGTGCCTCTCCACCTTCTCCCATTTAACTCCTGTTCCGCCCCACGCGGCCTGGGTGTTCCCGACCCGGCGCAGCCTGTCAGGCAGAGGAGCTCTCGTGGGAAGCAGGTGGACGGTGTTTCATCCTGGTACAGACTGGGGGGTGGGGCGTGCCCCCTGTGGCCGCTTCCTGAGCCCTCACAGCTGTGCTCATCCACAGCCCCTCCGTCCTCTGAGGTCTGTCTCACGCCAGCCCCCCATGTTGCGCACGAGGACGAGAGGTCTTCACATGTGTGCACAGCCGTGACACTAATGGAGGGGTCTCCCGGCGCCCGTGTTTGGCTGCGGGCAGGGACTACGGTCCCCATTTATTGGCGTGCAGAGGGAGGAAGGGATTTGCTTTAGTCGCACGGCTGGACCAGCACCCAGGTCTGAGTCCCACTGCCCTCAGCTGCCGCCTGTCACGGTCCCCACAGCGCAATCTGCCGCAGCCTGGGAGAGCCTTTGCCTCTGCCCCGGACGGCATCAGGTCATTTTGGTTTCCCTGCAGGGCTCATTTTGGAAATCCTGTTTTGTATTTGAATGGGTTCTGTCCCAAGTTCAAGGGTCTTAGGATTGCAGGGATGAGAGTGACTGTGGTGGCCTCCCGTGGTTAGGGAAGGCTCCTCAGGAGAAGCCAGCGCTTCTCTTCCAGTTGTAGAAAGTGATTTGCATCGGCCTCCCTGCTGGCTTGTGCCCTGAGGGCTGGGGGCTGCCCCACACCTGCTCCTTGGCATCCTGGCACCAGGCACAGAGAATGTGCGCAGACGTGTTAGTTGGGTGAACGCAGGGGCTGTCGAGCCTGGGGCGATTTAGAGCACAGCAGATACTCCCCGTAGGGCAAACGGCGTGGCGAGGGCTTGGAGCGGGGCATGGTGTGGGGTAGGGCGGGGCACCTGGTTTCCTGGAGCACAAGACCCCCAAGACCACCAGGCTGTGAGCTCTGATGGCAGGGACCGTGTCTGTCCATGTCCCTGCTGGTTCCCCAGGGCCCGGCACATAGTGGGACAAGGAGGGACCTGGGAACAAACCAGTTACAAGGCAGAGCCCGGTCACAGCCCTTGGCCCAGCATGGCAGAATTCATGGTTGGTCTGGGTCCTTCCCAGGCCTCAGGATTCCCTCGTGACCACATATTTCGGGGCAGACAGGCTTCCCCAGGGAAGGGGCTTGGGACCCAGGAGACTCCTTCTCAACTCTCCTCTTTTCCAGGGAGAGGTGACTATCCATTACAACAAGCTGCAGGCGGACCCCAAGCAGGGCATGTCCCTGGACATTGGTAAGCTGGGCCAGAGCAGTGGCACCCAGTGGCCCCATAGGCCCTGGCCCCTGTTCTGCGTTTTTATGACGGTGTGTCAAGAGTTATGTGGCTTTTGACCAAGTCAAGGGCCTGGGAGGACCCGGGGTGCTCTCCTGCAGCTGCTCCCAAGAAATCTGTCCCTGATTTTGCTCTGCCCCATGTTGCAGTCCTCTCCCAGGGCCACCTCCTCTGGGACCGCGCTGCCCTAGGGTTGTCCCTTATAGGCCAGCCCCTCACCCCTCCAAAAGGGAGGGCGGCCTGCAGTGAGGTGTGGTGCCTCATGCCCACCCGCACGCCCCTATGTGGCCCTGGCCGCCTCTTCTGCCCGCCTGCTCCCAGGAAGGCTCGAGGTCTGAGCTGGACATCAGGCCTTGGATAGAGGGTCACGGGCCACCTCTTACTCTCACAGCATTCCGTGGGACAGGTTTCCTCCTGCTAGGGGGGCTGGGCTTTGGTTCTGTAAAAGCTTTAGGCTCCAGAGCTGGACATTGCAGCTTTGAGGTCCTCTGGACCAGCCCCCTCATTCCACATCAAGGCCTGAGGCCCAGAGAGGGCTGTGTCCCCTGGTGATGCACACCCAGATCTTTGGCTCTGGAGCCAGCACGCTTTTCTTCCACCCTAGGGCCACAGCCACGTCCTGGTTTTTAGGGAGAGAGGCTAAGATCAAGTGTGTCCTCGATGGAGGTGCTCCGTAGAAACCCCTTGGGTCCCACCCTGGTCCCCTTTCAGGGACTTCGTATACGTCATACAGTAACTGAGTCTGGGGTCTGAGGTCACTTGCACTGATGGCACCTCGGCTCCCAGATGTGAAGGGAGAAGAGGCTCTCCCTGGTTTGCCTGTTGACACTTTACACATTCGCCTCCTTCCAGCTCCCAGCACCGCCTTCACAGAAAGCGAGTAGGGCAGAGGGCCCAGCGCGGCCCCACTGGGGCTCTCCCCACCTCACAGTCACCTCTGCACCAGAGCTCAGTGCAGCCCCCTCAGCCCCTGCTGTCACTGGCCATGAGGAGATGAGCTGGGGCAGGGATGGCCTGACGGCCCAGCTGTACACTCCCCTCACTGAGTCCCTTTCTTCCCTGGTCCCAGTGTTGAAGAAAGTAAAGCATCGGCTGGTAGAGAACATGAGTTCGGGGACCGCAGACGCCCTGGGCCTGAGCCGGGCCATCCTGTGCAATGGTGAGTCCTCTCCTCCTGACTGGGGTCTCAAGCCCAGGCTTCCAGATTGAGGGGCACCACGGCCGCCCGTGGAACTGACGTGGGCCCTGCCGCCCGTGGGGCCAATGGTCCCCATCTGCGTCCCCAGAGGCCTCACTGCCTCCCACAGAGCGTCCGCAGCAGTCAGCCGAGGCATCCTGCGGCTAACGGCCCCCATGCCCGGGCCAGGGTTCCAAGCCCAGGTCACAGATGAGACAGATGCCCAGCGCGGCGGTGCCTCCTCCCAGCTCCCCGCGCCCTTGCCTTTGCCACCGTCCCCAGCCACTGTCACAGAGCCCGCGGCAGCCACCACGTGCCCTCAAGTGCAGCCCCCGCTCCCGCACTGCCCCCCCCGCACCCCTGCCTTTCTCCAGGAGGTGGCGCTGTTGCCCTTGCTGCCAAGGTTCCAGGCCAGGACCGGAGGTGGGGGGGTGGGGGAAGCACGGACACGCACGTTCACACCCACACATGTGTGTGGCCTGTAAAACACTTGGTCCTGCTCCCACCGTCCGCAGCCCGAGCTTATAAATAGCAGTTCTGCTGTGCATGTGTGGGGGCTAGATTTAACTGCCTATATATACTGTCGGCTCAGCTGGGCACACTGGGCAGCATTGGCTGGGACGTGGGGGTGGGGTCTGAGCTCGTTCCAAGTGGTGTACAAAAGTGGTGGCTGCTATTTTCAGCTTCTTGGTGTCTATAAATCCCTGTTACTGTAGTTACCATGCGTTGAGATGGAATTAGAACTGGTGGTTGTGTTTTTCCCCCCAAACCTTGCAATTTCCCCAGCCTTAAATAGGGTTTCTAAAATGGAAGCTGTCATGATGTCCCATGACCCAGCTAAAAACAACAGCCCGGCGCTTACGTGGTTCCTTTCCTGCCAGCCTGGCCAGGGGCCAGGGCTCTGGGGAGCCAGCGCCTGGGGGCCAGCCGGGGGCCAAGCTTCTAAAGACCCCTGCGATGCTTCCTCCCCCCGCCCCCCCAGAGCCCACATGGCCGCCTGACACCCAGCCACCTTGCCCAGACTCGGCTTCCACTCTCCTCCCCACCTCCCGCTCAGAAAACCCCGCCCGGGGCGGAAGGGGGTGTCAGAGGGCACCCCGGCTTGAATAGTGCCCAGCTGTGTGCCTTCAGGCAAGTTGTCCCTCAGCTTATATAGTCCCTGCCCCAGAGGCTCATTCAGAGGAAGGACCGAGCTGTGTGCAAGGAGCCTTGAGCGCTGGGTCCAGGCTCACAGCAGCCAAGCTCAGTGCAGCCAGGCCCTGCCCTGAGGGGCCGCCACATGAGGAAGCCACGGCACCGACCCTGCCCTGTGGTGGCCGCTGGTGCTCCTGGTGGGGCGGTGGGAGGGCCCTCATCCCCCTCACTGCTGGAGGGCCCTCCCTCCCTGATCCGAAATGCCGGCCCGGCAGTCCACTTGCTCCCGTTTTGAGCCCTTGAGGGGAGGCAGCTGCCCCCACCTCTCCCTTGACAGGCCTGTGGTCACCCCAGTCATTGCCTGGCCACCGTCTCCTCTGTTGGGCCATGAGCCTCGAGAGCATGACGTGGGGCTCATTCACCAAGGTCATTCTATGGGCCTGACTGGGCCCGGCAAACAGAAGGTGCTTGAGAAAGCTCTGTGATGCAAATGAGGATGATCGCCCAGGGCCCAGGCCGGGTCCAGCTTGAGCTCTGCCTCAGGGCCCTTCCGGACTCGGTCTTCCCTCCCCGAGCGGTTCTCCCTCCTGAGCTGTCACATTTGCTTGTCACACCTGCACTGAGGCTGTCACAGCGACTCATCTCTCCGGCTTATCTCTGACTGCCTTCCCCCTTGGCTGTCACCAGGGTTTGTGCTAGAAGTACACGGGCCTTGCCTGCTAGGACTGGGCCCGCCTTTGGCTGGCCTTCCGGAACCACCCACAGGTGGGGCCTCGGGGACGACCCAGCCGTTTTTCACCGGTGACTTTGGCAGTACCGAAATGATCACCACCTTCCTGTTCCGCTGATGTGCCGCCTGCTGGGTGGGGACTTACCTCAGGAGTGGCCCGAGGGCCGCCTGTCCCCAGCTTGCCTGTGGTTTGGGGGGTCCCGGGCTGCTACAGAGCACTCCCGAGTGCAGCCGAGGAGCCAGCTCCCCTTTCCTGGGGCCCGTCCGCTGCCAGTCCTTGCTCTCTTCCGGGCCGCCCCTGGCGCTCTCCTCACCCTGGGCTCGTCGAGACTCACTGCCCCCCTCACCCCCACAGACGGGCTTGTGAAGAGGCTGGAGGAACTGGAGCGGACGGCCGAGCTGTACAGAGGTGAGCAGGCGTGCCCGGCATGGGCCGCTGGGGCGGGTCGTCCTGGCCCTGCTCTGACATGGTGGCGGCAGGTGCAGGAATGCCGGCCTGTGAAATCCTAGGACTACGGCCATCAGGGGTTCTTAAGAAAAAAGCCTCTTAAGACATACTTTTTCTGATTATGAAGCTAATACGTATCCATAAAAATTCCAGTAATAGCACACGGGAATGCGGTGGGAGTCTCTCCGAACCCAGCTAGTTCCCAGAGAGCCGGCCCGTAGGAGGCCTTGTTCACCGTCTGCCCGGCGGAGCCCTGGCTCTTCTATCTGAAGGGGACCCCTCTTGGGGGGTGCTGGGCCTGGGGCTGAGCCCTAGTGGGGCTGTGGGAAAAGCCAGTGAGCTCAGGAAGAGTGAGGGCCTTAGGGTGGGGTTGGAGGCCGTGTCCTGGGGGGCTATTGTGGTCCCACCATGTGTCCCCATCCCCCTTCGGTTGGGTCTCTCCCACAGGAATGACAGAACACACCAAGAACCTCCTCCGGGCCTTTTATGAGCTGTCACAGACACACCGGGGTAAGGGCGCCCCCAGACATGCTGTGTGACCCTGGGAAGGCCCTCGCTCCCCTCTGAGCTCAGTGCTCCCTCATACGGTGAAGGTGTGGCCGAACCCTTCCCTGGGGCCTTCCTCACAGCCACACCCAGGCAGATGCCACAGCATCTGATGTCAGGCCAGGTTCGGGCTGAGCCTTGTCTAGATGCCAGGAGGTAGCAATAATGGGGGCCAGTAGGGAGCATCTGGACCAGCTGGTCTTCCGTGGGGCCCAGTCCCTCGTCTGGGCCCTGCCCCATCTTACGTCTACGGCCGCTTACAGTGTATAGAGCCTTCCTTATGTGTGCTCTCATTTCCTACAAGTCTGCTTAGCTGGGCAGGGCAGCTACAGTTATCCCCATTTTACAGTTTGGAAAATGAAGCCCAGGCAGAGGAAATGGTCACCCAGTCCCTTTGGGCAGAGGTGGCCTTACACCCCGGCATCCAGATTCCCAGAGCAGTGATCTGCCGTCAGGCAACACTGGCCTCTCCAGTCTTGACTGAGCCTTCTTCCCACATGGTCTGGTCACTCTGGGGAATGAGGGCTACTCTCTTGGGTGTAGACCCAGCTCCCTTGGGGGTACAGACCCAACTCTCTGCAGGTGTAGATCCACCTCCCTTGGGACATAAACTTCATTCAGACCTTGGCCTTCAGCCTGCCACGCCCCCTGCCCTGCTTCTCCCCAACAAATCCCTGGCTTCCCCAGGAAGGGGTCAGGTAGGGACAGCCTTCAGGGCAGACTTGTTCTGCAGCCTTTGGGGACGTGTTCTCCGTCATCGGGGTGCGGGAGCCCCAGCCAGCCGCGAGCGAGGCTTTCGTGAAGTTTGCCGACGCCCACCGCAGCATCGAGAAGTTCGGCATCCGGCTGCTGAAAACCATCAAGCCGGTAGGTCGTGTTGGGCGTGTGTGTGTCAGCATGTGAGGGTAGAGAGGGGACAGTGTGGCATGCAGAAGGGTCCCGGACTGGAGTCAGAACACGTGGGTGTAGGTTCTGGCTTGGTCACCTACACGACTGATTGTGGGTTGGTCACTCTGCCTCCCTGGCCTCACTTGGCATTGACCTCCAGGCTGGTTTCTGGCCCTGGCTACACCTGAGTTACGGTTTGCCCTGGGCCCGGCCCTATCTTCTCACCCTTGAGTGGACAGACTTGTCTGAGGGTGCCCTTTGGCTCTGACACCTGGGTCCACTAGAAGGATTGCTGGATCATTGCCGTTCTTTGTCATGCTGACCAGCCTAACCCCTGCCCCCTCCTTCCCTTCCAGATGCTGACAGACCTGAACACGTACCTCAACAAAGCCATCCCAGACACTCGCCTCACCATCAAGAAGTACCTGGATGTGAAGTTCGAGTACCTGGTAATTGGTCTCCAGCCCCTGGGGAGGGATGAGTCTGGCATGCAGGGGAAAGAACCCACCCAGAGATTTTCCCCTCAGTTGGCCACAGGATGGCAAGCAGGATGGGCCTAGAACCTCTGTCATGTCTAAGGATGTGGGACCAGGGACCTGGGAGGTACTGGGGAATTGGGCAACAGCCTAGACCCTGCCCCGACTGCACCGAGGAGCCTCTGAGAGCCTGGGATAGGCAGAGCCTTTACTCTGGACCCCTCTGACCCTTTGGGATTTTTTGGTCACTTTTACAATGGGTCAGTGGTTATAAAGTGGGTGCCAAGGGACATTATTGAGTTGTGGGGTTTTTTTAAGGTGATTGATTGATTGATTGAAAGAGCATTGTGAGTGGGAAGAGGGGCAGAGGGAGAGAATCTCAAGCAGACTCTGTGCTGAGTGTGGAGCCTGATGCGGGGTTCGATCTCACGACCCTGAGATCACGACCTGAGCTGAAATCAAGAGTTGGACACCCAACTGACTGAGCCACCCAGGCACCCCTGGACATTTTATGTTGAAATAAAAATTCTGATGGTCAAAAGAGTTGAGGGGAAGATGCTCCACCAAGCAAGCCAAGGCTCCTTTGCAGCAGGACTTCTCAGAGCCTTTGACAGGCTTGTGTGCAACATGAATCTTCTAGGGTCTTCCTATGCTCTTTTGACCATGGAATCCCTTTTAACCCAGAACCTCTCTTAGGACTTGAATTTGGCAAATGCTGGGCTGTTTCTCAGGCCCTTGCCACCCTCCCAGATGAGTGCCCTCTCCTTTGTACTGCCACCTCACCCTGGGCCTCCCCAAGCAAGGGCCAGTCCAAGTGAGATGCCAGCCTGTCCTAGTTGAGGGTACACAGGGCCCAGGAGGCCTGGCATGGCTGCCCCCAGGTAGGGCTTTGGGGTCCTGTGGGGCATGGAAGGAAGTAGGCATCAGGGTGGGCATCCAGGAGGCAGAGCCCCTCTGACATCGTGGCCTCGCTGTCCCACACAGTCCTACTGCCTGAAGGTGAAGGAGATGGATGACGAGGAGTACAGCTGCATTGTGAGTTTTCAGGGGTGATTGGGGGGTGGCCCTGGTGCTGGAAAGTCTGGGGGTGCACACAGCTTCCCGCGCTTGTCTCACAGAGGCCCAAGAATGTCCTGGGGCTGCCAGGGGCAGCGGGTAGCTCAGGCCAACCTGGGAGAGGCCTGGGGGTCTGGCTGGGCTCTTGTTTCTGGAGGTGTGGGGCTGTCCATCCCCACCCAGGCCCCTGTGGGCCTCCGAGTGCCGGCCGACTTGCTGCGGGGCCGCTCCCCCAGGCTTTGCGAGGCTCTTATGGGGAGAAGCTGACTTCCCTCACTCCTAAGAGGCCATTTTTAATCCTCTACGTTTTTAACATTTTTGATGGCAGGATCCACCTTAGCAGTAAATGTTCATTATTTAACGTGCAAGGGTGTGGTCTTTTGTTTTCTTCACAAAGAGTAAGTGCTTCTGGCGTCCCAGAAGTGAGGGACCGTGGGAGCTTTGGAAAGTGCCGTGTGCTGCAGGGGTGTGAGCTGGGAGCTGGGCTCTGCAGCCTTCCCGCCGTCGTCTGTCCCAGAGCAGGCTCCCCCTCCCCCACTCCCCACCCTGCCGGGGTCCTGATGTGCTCCCCCCCGCCCCAGGCCCTGGGGGAGCCCCTGTACCGTGTGAGCACTGGCAACTACGAGTATCGCCTGATCCTGCGCTGTCGCCAGGAGGCCCGCGCCCGTTTCTCCCAGATGCGCAAAGACGTGCTGGAGAAGATTGAGTTGCTGGACCAGAAGCACGGTGAGGGGAGTAGGTGGGCACTGGGGGCCAGAGAGCCCTGCCCAACCCCAGCCCTGTGCCGTGCTTGCGCTTGGGGGGTGGGTACCATCTCCCCATTTCAGAGCTGGGGAAACGGTGGCCCGGAAAGGTAAGGTACCTCCGTGAGGTCACATGGTCCCGCCGTGCAGAGCTTTGAGTCGGACCCAAGATGGAAAGTCGTGGCAGGAGCGGCCCCCTTCCTGGGCCCCCCTTCCTGGCTTGGGGTGGGACTGGCCCGTGCCCTGGGGGTGCAGTGGGGTCCACAGTCTCCCCACCGTGCCCGGGAGCTGGGAGATCTGCGTCTGTGCCGGGGCAGGAGGCGGGCCCGGGCTGGCTGGGGGGGGGGTCTTCTCCACTGGTGCCTGTCTGCCCGCCCTCCCACCCCAGTCCAGGACATCGTGTTCCAGTTGCAGCGCTTCGTGTCCACCATGTCCAAGTACTACAACGACTGCTACGCGGTGCTGCGGGACGCCGACGTCTTCCCCATCGAAGTGGACCTGGCCCACACCACGCTGGCCTACGGCCTCGGCCAGGACGAGTTCACCGACGGCGAGGAAGAGGAGGAGGAAGACGACGAGGACACGGCAGCCAGGGAGCCGTCCAGGGATGCGCGAGGGGCTGCTGGGCCCCTGGACAAGGGTGGGAGCTGGTGTGACTCCTGAGTGCTCCCTGCCATGGGGTGCGGATGGGGGGGTGAGCGGAGGGACAGAGGGTGGAAGCCGGGGTGGGGCCGCTGCACCACAGGGTGGTGCATAAAGGCCTGCTGGCTTGGGGCGCTGCCTCCCCGCTCTTCTGTCCTGGCTCAGCGAACCGGGCTCCTGCCCAGGAAAGTCCCCGGGCCTGCGGCCTGACCTGGACACTGGCCCCCCTCCTCCTTTCCCCCCCCACCTCCCCAGCCAGATGGAGAGCTTGGCCCCTGGAACTGCCTTAGGGAGGAGAGAGGGGGCGCAGAGAGGAGGGGTTGGAGGTGGCCCAAGTCCAGGACCCGCTCCCCACGGGCACCAGCACTGGCCCCATCTGGAGCCTGCCAGCGTGGGGGGCTGCGGGCGCACAGCCGAGGCTGGGGCCAGTGGCCGTGTACCCCCTCACCTTGCCCCAGGCCGGCCCAGCCCCTCCCACACTCACACCTCCGCGGCCTTTATTTATTCATTTCCCCCAGCTCAGCCGAGTCCCTGGGGAAGGGCCGGGCGCTGGGCCTGTACCAAATAAACACAGACCCAGACTGAGCCGGGCTCTCTTTGCGGTGGCCTCAGACCCTCCTCCTCCCCTTGACGCCCCTTCTGCTGCCTCCCTGGTCCCGAGGGAGGGCGGGCAACAAGATGTATCGACATTCCCTTCATACTCTCACTCGTCTTCCTCGCAGCAGCTCTGTGAACTGGCACTCCTGTCCCCGCGTACGGACGGGAGACAGGCTAGAGAAGTGTCCTGCTCAGGGCCACCCAGTGTCCAGGGACACAGAGGGATCTGGACTTGAATCTGGCAGGTCCCAGAGCCAAGGCTTGCTGCTTTGTGGGGCCTCTGACCTCCTCCCTCACCTTTGCTCCGCCTGGGCTTCTGGCCATAGCTCTGCCGCCGTTGGGAAGGGCAGGGCAGACGCTGGGTCGGGAGGCCCCAAGGCCCCACATGGGGGAGAGAACGTCGGGGATACCCCCAGCACTCTCGGCGCACCTAGAAGGCCAGCGGGCGCCGCCACCCTAGTACTCTGCATCTTTGCAAAGTGGTGGAAATCGGCTGACTGTGTCTCCTGTCAGCACAGATCACACCTGTGGTCCCTGTGTAATGAACGGTGGCCCTTTTCACCCCAAAAGTGTCCCTGTTTGAACAGTGAGTTATACGCTCATCCTGAGAAGGGGAGGAGGCAAGAGGCTGTGAGAGAACAGCCAGCGTGAAGGCCAAGAGCACAGACCGCAACCCACTGCTGGATTCCAGCCACCGCCTCTGTGACCCTGGGCTACTCCCTGACCTCTCTGTGCCCCAGTTTCCCTGTCTGTGCTTGTGGCCAGTAGTGGTCCTTAACCTCCTTGGGCGCTTATGAGCATCTGATGAGTTAACACTTATAAAGGGCCTAACAGCACCTGGCACAGAGTCCCTGCTCTGAGTGTTTAATAAATGTAGTCACTGCCCTAGTGACTCAGGCATGCAGATCTTTGTGTTAGCTGGGCATTTTCGAGGGCTCCCACGCCTTCGTAGGACCCACCTGGAAAATGAGACCAACGGTGGGGTGGGGGAGGCACGGGTGGGACAGCTCAATAGCAGGGCTCTGCGGTGGGAAGGCTCCTTCCGACTCAGGCCTGGTTTCCACACTCATGATTTGGAGGGAGGGAAGCAAAGAAAGTGCCAGGTGTCAGATTTGTGGGAAGAGAATAAATACACGGAGCGAATAGATCCCAGAGGCTTTCCAGCCAGGGTGAGACCTGGGTTCTGTTGCACTTGGATCCAAGTGCAAGAGGTCAAAAGTCAAAGTGCAAGAGAGACCCCTAGTGCCTCCAAGTCAGAACACCTCCCTCTCCATGCCCCCTCTTCCCCGTCTCTGCCACTTCTTCCCCCAACACCTTCCGGGTCCAAGGGCCCTGGGGAGAGCCTCTCGGACTCCCTCCCACCTCCCCCGACCCCCAGCCACCAGGGCTGGGAAGGCACAGGAACGGGACCTCTGTCTTTATGAACTGAGCTTTATGAACTTCAGTTTCGCACAGGCCAAGCCCTGTCCACGCACAGCAGCGTCCCCAAGCCAGGCCAGGGCCTGGCCACGGCCCGCCGGGCAGATGAGGGAGGGATCTCCCCACACACACTCGGACCCCAGGGGGGACCACTGCAAAGCAGCCTCCAGCGTGCCGGGCCCTCTTGGGACAGCCGGGGCTCTGAGAGGGTAAACCCCATTCCCAAAGTCACCAGCCACCTCGCCTGGTGCTCCCGGGGGCTATACAGACTTGGGGTCCCGCCCTGGTTCTGCCTCCACCTCTGGTGCCGCGGCCCCGGGGATCGGCACCTCCCGGGCTTGGAGGCCGCCAGGCTCCTCAGCCCCGGTGGGCAGGGCCTCAGAGTCGCCTGGGGCCTCAGCGTCCTCGCTGTCGCTGGCCGCGCCCTCGGCGCCTTGGCCGGGCCGGGTGTGCTGAGGGCGGCGGCCACGCAGGCAACACTTGGTGGCGATGGCCATGAAGACCCCGGCCAGGGCCACCTCAGAGCCGGCCAGGTAGAAGATGATCTCGTAGTTCTTCAGGGCGTCCACCAGGCGGCCTGCGGCGGAGGGAGGGGGGAGGTGAGGGCCTGCGGGGAAGCCCACCTTCACCCTTCCCCACAACCTCACATGCAGGGTAGTGCCCCCTCCACTTGGTGGGGTTCACATTTGCGTGACACAGACACATGCCCCAGTCTTTATTCCCGTTTTCCAGAGGCAAAACCCCACACACGTTCTGCCATCTGAGACCTTAAAAATGTCACCACCTCCTTGGACCTCAGTTTCTTCAGTGATAAGGGGCCTTTGGTGAGGCAGCGCTTTACGGGTTACAAGGCACCCGTCCACGCCCAGGCTGAAACCCCACCCGCGCCCTGTGACTTGCCCAGCTAGCGAGTCCGGGGAGGGGGCACTGGGCTCAGCCTCACCCTCCTGGGGGCCCCTAACTCTTGCTCTTTCCACCTAACCCCCCTGGTCTTCAGGGGCCTGGCTCAACTTTCTCTCCCTCTCCGTCCCAGCCTCCTCCTGCCCCTGCCAGGAGCCCCGGTACCCCTAGGCTGAGCTTCCACTACCACGGGCTGGGGGCAGGACTTGTGGGTCACAATCCCTGTTGCCCCCTCTGTATTTTCCAAGTGTCCTCTCCAGGCACGTATTACTTTCATACTCAGGAAAATCTTTTAATTTTAATTGCAAATATTTGCCCCCCAAGTGTGGTTCCTCTGCGGGCTCCATCCCCCCCCCCCGGCATTTTTGTCACTCACCACCCCAGGCTGTGACCCCTTGGTCTACAGCTCTGTGGCTTTGGGGAGGCTTCCCGGTGTCCCCCAAGCTGGCTGCTTGCCTGAGCCCCTCTGAGCACTGCTCCCAAACTTGCCTTCCTGGTCCCTGCCCAGCCAACCAGTCCTGTCCCTGCCCCTCCTACACTCAGCCCTGCAGTGTTCACCTCCTTACCCCCTATTAGACCCACCCCCCAGGTCACATGAGAAAATGGAAGATGGATCCCTGAGCTTCTGGGGGGCTGGTTTTGTGGCTTTTGATGGTGAGCTTGGGGGGCCGCTCTCCCACTGAGGTGAGTTGACAAGGCCTGATGACACTCGACTAGCCCAGCCCTGGAAGGAGGGGCAGTTCACCCTATCTCAGGGGCAGCCTGGGCCCCAGCAGAGGTGGCCTCCCCTCATTGCTCATCCCACAGCCTGAGCACAGACAGGCTCTCCGTGCTGTTTCAGAGACAATCCGCCAACCCAGGAGGACCCTAATGTCCCCTCTTTCCAAGCTCAGTTCCTGCCTCACCTGTATAGGAACCCTGTCCCCCTAATGTGCCCCACACTGTCCTTTGTCCTGCCCTGCGAGGCTGCCTGCATGCCGGCCCCTGCAGGGACCCTTCCCTGGCCTCTCATCATGGTGACTTCCTAAGGCCAAAGACTGTAGAGTGCCCAGTGGCGGCGCGCCCAGTGGAAGGCCCAGACCCTGTCCCTGCACGGTAGCTTCACCAAGCGAGGGCAGGACCTGGCCACGGCCTGCTGGACAGATGAGGGAGGGAGCTCCCCTCCTGGGCCCCAGGGTGACCGCTCATGAGCACTCCCACTCTGCTCCCGGCCTCACAGCTGGTTCCTCAAAGACACTGTCCCTATCCTGGTCACCCTTTGGAGGCTGGGGACACTAAAGCCCTCAGCTGCAGTGTTCCAAAGGTAGGGGCATTAAGCCCTGGGCAGGGCTCTGCTCTCCCTCTGGGACCGCACTGTACTAGGCCCCTGTGCCTCAGTTCACCCACCTGCAAAAGGAGAATAAGCATCTGTACTTCCCAAGGACTCTGTGCCAATGTTTGAGATGACCCAATGGGTCCTCTGTGGTCAGTGTTGGGTTCCTCCTGGCACCTTTCCCGGCCCTTCCGCCCCCAACCAGAGCTAGTAGTACCGGGCTTGGAGGAGGGGCTAATTAGCCACGGGAAGGGGGTGCCCACCCCACCAGGCTGTCCCGGCCAATGGGTCCCTTCCCCTCATCCCTGGAAGCTCCATCTGGGGCAGGGAGGGCGCTTCCCTCGGTCTAGGGAACTAGCCCCGCGCCCCCTCCTCCCGGGAGGGGGAGGCGCACCGGCAGAGGGCGGTCCGATGAGCACAGCCACGGCCTCGACGAGCAACACCAGGCCCAGCGCGCTGGGGAAGCGGTGCGAACCCACGGCTGCCATGAGCACCTCGAACTGCAGCGCACCCACCATGCCATACGAGAGGCCGAAGGCGACGCAGAAGGCGACAAGGGCGCCGTAGGAGCGCGCGCGCGCGCTGCTCAGATCCGTGAGCCCGTTGGCCATCAGGGCCAGGCTGAAGAGGTAGGCGACATGGGGTCGCAGGCGCGCCAGGCCCGCCAGAGCGCCGCACGCCGGCCGCGCCACGATGTCTACGAAGCCCACGATGGACAGCAGGAAGGCGGCGTCGGCGTCCGGCACGCCCGCGTCCTTGGCGTAGTTCACCAGCAGGATGGCGGGCACGAAGAGCCCGAGCGCCATCAGGAACTTGGTGACGGCGTACACCCCGAAGGCGCGGTCCGCGCACACGGCCACGTCCAGCAGGCGCCGGCGGGCGCGGCCGCCAGGGGGCGCCTCGCGCAGACGCAGCCCCGCGCCCTCCGCCTCCGCCTCCGCCTCCGCCTCCCCGGGAGCGCCGTCCGCGCTGTCCCCGCGAGGTCGCGGGCCGGGCCCCGGCGGCGGGCGCATGACGGCGCCGCACGCGCAGCAGTGCAGCAGGAGGCCGCCGAGCAGCAGGAAGCCGCCGCGCCAGCCGAAGTGCTCGAGCAGCTGCTGGCCGAGCGGCGACAGCGCCGACAGGAACACGGGGCTGCCCGCCGCCGCCAGCCCGTTGGCCAGGGGCCGCCGCCGCTCGAAGTACAGCCCCAGCATGATGAGCGACGGCTGGAAGTTGAGGGCCAGGCCCAGGCCTGCGGGCGAGGCGGCGCTGTGCCGGGCTCCCCGAGGGCGCCCCCACCCCCAGCCCCCAGCGGGAGGGAGGGGCCAGGCCCCGACGGGGCGGGCCGACCACCTCTCGAGGGGAAACTGAGGACAGGAGGCCTCGCAGCGAGGACCCCCGCCCCCGCCCCCCACCCGCACGGCCAGCCCCATCCGCGCAGGGGAGGCGAGTCGTGGCCGCCCTCACCTGTGAGCACCCCGGCCGTCAGGTACAGCTCCAGGAGGCGCGTGGCGAAGGATGCCAGGACCATGCCCGCCGAGGCCAACAGCCCACCCACCAGCATCACCGGGCGACAGCCAAAGCGGGTCACGAGGATGCTGGAGACAGGACCTGTGTGTGGGCAGGGCACGGTCACCGCTCGGGCTGGACTAATCTCTCTCCCGTGGACACTCCAGGCGTGGCACCTGCCAGCCCCCAGAAGATGGCTCGAGGGGATAAGGGCACCCTCGGTTCAGAGAGGGCAGTGTCTGCCCAAGGTCACAGAGCTTGGCTAGGACAGACCAAGGAGGCAGCGCCCTGCGGGGGGACGCAAGGAAGGGACCTGTCTTGGTCCAGAGGCCCCATCCCCAACCCTCCTGAGAACAGGGAACCCAAAGCAGAAGAGGCAGACGCCCCTCGCTTTTTATCTGCACAGCTGACATCGTCCCTTGGGCTGCTCAGGCTCTTTCCACCCCTTACTCCCAACCCCCTGGGCGGCCCCCCAGGTGGTTAGGGCGCCCGGGAGCGGGGGATTTTATTTAGCCCCGTTTCCCCACCTGTACCAGAAGCGGGTGTGGGTCTTTGGCAGGAATGGAGGGGCCCTGCCGGCTGGCCAAACCGGCCCGGACAGCCACGGGGCTGTGGGCTCCACCTCGCGCCACTGCCCCCTTCCTGCCCCCTCCTCCCCTGTCTCTGGGGAAGAAAGTGGTTTCCGTGCTCTCCCCGAGGGGCCTGGGGGAGGGACCCGCGAGGGGGCGCTGACCGGTGCCGTAGAGCATGGCGAGCATGATGGAGGACACCCAGGCCGTGTCGCTGTAGCCCGCGCCGAAGTCGCGCATGAGCGCGCGGAAGAAGACGCTCACGGCCTTGGGGAAGCCGTACGCGAAACCGGTGACCACGAAGCAGGCACCCAGCACGGCCCAGCCCCAGCCTCCGTCTGGGGGCCCCGCGCCCCGCCGGGGGCCGCCGGCGCCCATCGCTGCTGCCTCTGCTGGAGGAAGGGGACAAGAGGGAGTAGCGACGGTCTGCAGCCCCGACAAGAAAGGGGGATGGACACCCAGCGTGGGAAAACTGAGGCACGGGGCTACCCACGGGAGCCCTGCTCTGGGAACGAGCCCGGAGGGGAAGCCGAGGCAGAGCCGCACGCCAAATCTCCCCTCCTGCAGGGGGCCTGTGAAAGATGAGGGGAGGGTAAAAGTTCCCACCTGAGTCCGGACTTCAGGAAGACGCCCTCCGGGGGACACTCCTTGCTCAGGGACCTAGTGTGGCCGGAGAGGGGGTGCTGGTGAGTGGGAGAGCCGGGCGGGCCAGTGCGTGCCCCGTGTGCGTGGGAGCCGCCGGGGTTCCCAGTGGGCTCCTGTGGGGTCTCGCGCAGGAAAGAGCGCGGGGTGTGGGGCAGAGACGGGCAGCCAGGCGCCTGCTGCAGAATGGGTGGCTTTATTCTGCTCCTGGGCCTTGGCCGTATGTTCCTCGTTTTTTTCAATGATCAGAAATGACTATTGCTATCAGAACATTGGGGGAAAATCAAACAACCCAAGACATGCCGTGATAACATTAGCTTTGGTGGGGGAGCCAAGGGAGCTGAGCTCCAGTTCATCCCAGCTTAGCCATGGATTTGCTGTGAGTTGGGCAGGTCCCCTTCCCTCGCTGAGCCTCAGTTTTGCCACCTGTAAGATCAGTGATTGATTACCCAGGGCCAACCAGGGGTCTTGGTGGGGGTTGGTCAGCTCTCTGCTTCCACCGGGACCTTTAAGGGGGCACTAAAGAGACCTTCTGCTCTCCAGACCCCTAGCAGCCCCCCAAACCCTCCACAAGCAGAAAACAGCTCTGAAGTCTCTCACACTCCAGGAGCTCCAGCTGGGGGTTCACACAGCAGCCTCCTTTGCCCCCCAAAACAGAGAGGCGGTGGGCCTCACAGGCAGGGTGGGCCAGCCCACAGCTGGGGCAGGAGCCCCCTTCCCTCCCGCTGCCCCCCGCACCTGGGTCTTCCTCCTGGCACTGGGCGATGCCGGGCCCCCCGGGTGGGGATCTGGGACCCCGACCCTCTCTCACCAGCACCAGGTTCTGGCTTTTACTGCCTGTTGTCCCCTCACCATGGCTGAAGCCCCCTGAAGACCAAGACAAGGAAGGGGGTGGTCCTGGCAGCTCTCGCCCCACACTCACCTGAGCTGTTCGGTGGGTTTGGATGTCCAGCCTCACATCTCCTGAGGCCTCCCAGGAGGGGCTGCCTCTCTGGGTCCCCCTGGGAAGCCGGGCCTTATGGCGGCACGCAGCTGAAGACCCCCAGGCTTGCCTGCAGATCAGCTGCTGGCCTGACTCACCCACGGCTCACTCCCTCAGGCCTCGGGCTTAGAGTGTCCCCCACCCCCAGCCCTCTAAGAGGCTTTTGCTTGGAAAGGGAGAAGGGACAGGGCATTGACCGCAGCGCGGGGCCATGCTGGACCTCACGGTGGGGGGTCCCTGTGTCAGGCCCTCCCAGCAGAGCTAGAGAGATAAGGAAGCCCCTCCACTGGGCAGAGGACACACAGAGCCCCGCTCTGGGAGAGAGGGGGGTCCTAGTGGCGCTGGCGGCATCACCCTGCCCGGGAGAGACCCCACCAGCCCTACTCACCTCAGTGCCTCGCCTGCCCCCCACCCCCAGGCCACATTCCAGGAGGGGATCCAGGATCAGGCTAATCCAGGTTAGAGAGCCTGGGACTGACAGGGCTGGAGGGGACAGAACAAAGGGTACTGTGTCCCAGGCTGCCGGAGGGTGACTTGCTGGTGGTCCCAGACCTTGGCCACTGCCACCCCTCCCCCTCTGGAGAGCCCCGTCCCCCCCCCCCCCCACTTCCTGGGAAACCAAGAGCAGCAGAGACTGGGCCAGAGGCGGGTGGATACAGCCCGAGGGCTTCAGGGCAGACCTAAAGATCTGCTTAAAATGAGGGCCGTGAGGGGCTGTGCGGGAGCCAGGCAGTGACCTACAGGACCTCCTGGACCCCCATTGTCCAGCGGGAGGCCTCCAGCCCCAACCCCCGCAACCCTGTCCCCCAAATCAGACACCACCAGTCCTGCGGCTGTGTCCACTTGCTTTATTTCTCACCGTTTACAAAAGTTAAACAGGAGGACATATGCGGGGTGGGGTGGGGGGTGCGCAGGGGCTCCTCCCTGCTGGGGCAGAGAAGGGGAAGGGGGTTGGGGTGCACGGGGTAGGCCCCCAGGGAGAGTCCTGGGGCCCTTGGAGGAAGAAGAAACGGTCCTGTCCGCCAATTCTGCCTGCTTTATTTTGAAGGTCCCAAACCCCAGGCCAGTCCCCTTGGAGCTGCTCAAGCTGCGGGCGGCGCGTTGGGGGCAGGGCAGCCACCCCCAGTATCCGGACCCCGGCTTCGCGGATTCACTGCTGCTGCAGCCGCCGCCAGCTCTGGGCAGCCCCTGGGCAGGTGTGGGGGGACGACCTCAGACACCTCAGCGGATGAGGGGCGCCGAGCGGTCGTTGGTGATGGTGGGACGCAGCTTTACCGTGGCAAAGGGGTTTGTGCCCCTGTGAAGGGAGAGGTCAGGGTGAAAGGGGCCCAGGTCCTCAGCTGGCTCTGGGGCCAGGGGAAGTGGCTGGGCACCTGAGCCAGGGCTCACCCCTACCTCCTGCCCGCGCTGGCCACCTCCACTCACCCCTGCTTCATCTCCCCCCACAGCCCTCCTCTGAGCCCCGTCCCCCCCGACCCCCACCCTAGGACTCACCGAGGGAAGAGCTCTGGAGGGTGCTGCTCCCAGGACGTAAGTTTCTGCAGTGGGGGTGGAGGAAGGGCCAGATTTAGGGGGAGAGGGGCACCCCTGCCTCTGCCACTCCCCGTTCCAGGAAGGCAGAGGGCCAGACCAGCGGCCCGGGCAGCGCCAGGCTTCTGGGAAATAAGGCCCGGCGTTCTGAAGCCCAAAATTCTGCGGGTTTCAGACGTGAGAAGCCTCTGGGCCAGAGTACCGTCGCCCAGGCTCCAGCCGCTCTCCCTGCACCCCACTCCTCACCCCGGTCCTGCCCAGCCAGCCCCTGCCCCGGCTCCGACTCAGGATCCTTGTCTTGCCTCTCCTGGGAGGTGGGAAGGACAGGCCTTTTCCAGTGCTCCCAGCAGGACAACAGGGGCTCCAGTCCCTGAGAGGAAGGCTTTCCCCTCCCCAGATTCCGAAGTCCATCCCACACCTCCCCTGCAGATGGGCAAACTGAAGCTGGGGTGCGGAGGCCCCCTGCCAGCCGGCCAGTGGCCAAGCAAGGAGGGCTACCTGGTCTCCAGTCTCCGGGCCCACGGGATGAGCCCAGGGTTGGGGACAGGTTGTGTGTGTGTGTGGGGGGGGCGCTCACCTTGACATCACTGGCCACCCCCGGGCTGCCCATGCTGCTTTGGCATCTGTCAGGCAAGGCTGTAGGTGCGGGGCTGGGGGCGCGGCTCGGGCCGCGGCTCGGGGTTCGGGAGCGGGACTGGCCGTCCCAGTACTCTGAGGGTGCTGTAGAGTTGGCCGGCCGCTCCAGGAGGTCATTGAGGCTGTGGCTGCCCCGGAGCGGGTAGGATCTGAGTCCAGAGGAGGGAGGCACGGGAAGGGGGTCAGGCGTCAGGCCCCTACCGCACCGCATCCCGTCTTCCGGGCTCCTGAGCGTCCTACAGCCTCCGCCCTTGTACCCAGGCGAAAGGAGGCCACACGGGCTTAAAGGCAGCCCCAAGAGGAGGCAGAGGGATGGACACAATGACTTTCTCATATGGGGGGTCCCCTTCCTCCAGGGGCTGCAGGAGGCTAGGCCCACTCAGCACTGCAACTCACAGATGTCCCCACCCCTGCCCCCCTTCCGACCACCCAGATACCTGGAAGGTAACTCATTCATAGGGCTCATCGGGTTCATGGAGGTCACTGGGCTCAAGGGGCGCATGGGGCTCACAGGCACCTCCTCCAAAGGCTTCACATAGGCCTCGGGGAACCAGCCGCTCCTGCGGGGTGCAGGCAGAGGGGCCCATAAGCACAAGGCCCAACAGCAGTGGCCAAAACCCCGCTCCCGAGAGCAGTTACTGAGCAGTGCTGTGTGCCAGGCGTCGCTCGGAGGGCCTTGCCCAGACTGACTCATTGAATCCCTCAAGGAGATCTTTCTCAACATTCAAGTCCATCCAGCCAGCCTCATGTCCTGCCAGGGGCTGGGTCGCCTTAGGAGGCACTGGAAGTCCAAGCAGGAAAGCTATGTGTCCAAGGACATGTGGTGACCCGCTTCATTCCCTACTCACTGAGCACCCACCACGTGAGGGCCCACAGAGAGCCAGACACAGTTCCTGCTCCCCAAAGGCTCCCAGCCTGGCGGATGGACAGACGTACAAATGGATGATGACGAGGGTGACTGGGAAGGGGACAGGGCAGGGGCGGAGGACCACAGGCAGATGTACGAGCCCAGAGGAAGGCGTACGGAGCCCAAGGTGCTGGACTACCAACCCAGTGCCCTTCCCTGCTCCGCCCCGCTGCTTCTGTCCACCCCAGGACTCTGGTTCCTGTGACCCCAGGCATCCCTGCTCTTGGACTCTTTGCCTGGCTGGAGGCTCATTATTGCACCTCCAGAGGGCTGGGGCTTGGGGAGAGGCAGTCTCCGGCCCATAAGCCCTGTGGGGGTCACTGGTTGGCTCCAACAAGCTCCCGCCTCCCCCTTTTTCTTTGGCACAAAGAGTGATCTTTGCACACTCCCCTTTTTGGGCTGCCAAACCCTGCCCTCCGCCAGCCTTGCAGTGACCACAATGTACTTCCCCACCTCGCGCCTCCACTCCTGGTGTCAAAACCAACCCCAGGATCTTCCCTGCACCCGTGACTGCAGCTCAGCCTGCAAGGTCCCAGCACGGTCCGTGGGCCTGGCCTGGGGGAGCCCCCCTCCAGGCCCACCCCCTCCAGCAGAGAGCCCCGCTGACTCTCAGGGTACGGGGGAAGCCGCTCCTCCCTCTCCTCCCTCGGTGCGGGGCACACGGTAAGCGCCCAAACAGTAGGGTTCCCGCAGTGTCTGCACAAGTGACAGAACCTTCCCATTCCTCCCAAGGGCCACCGCCCCGTCCTCTTCCTACCCCCGCTGGCTGGCTGGCTGGATGAGGACACCGAGGGCGGTACAGGGTATGTGTGGGGGGGGGGGGGGGAGGAGCGGGGAGAACTGTCTGAGCCCCGGGAGTGGAAGTGGGGGGGCACGAGTCTCCATCGGGGCCTCCGGGGCCTCCTTGCAGCCCGGGCCCCGGGGCTCCCACTCACACGCATGAGCCCTCCAGCTTGCCGTAGAGCCAGCCGTTCTGGGCCTCGGGCACCAGCACCTCCACGACGTCCCCGGCCGAGAAGCGCAGCAGCGTGTGGTTGGCGCCCTCCGAGTGCGAGACGAGGGCGCGGACCCTCCGGGCGCCCCCGCCGCCCCCGCCGCCCGGCCGCTCGCCGAAGGAGTTGGAGCGCGAGCGCGGGCTGCCGCCGGCGTAGAGCGAGGCTGCGGGGCCGGGAGAGGGCGGCGGCGCGTGGGTGCGCGGTTCGCCCCGACGGCTGCCGCGCCCCCTCAGGGCCTCTCCCCGGGCCCCCCCGGGGCCTCCCTCTGCACTCACAGGCGGACGGCGTCCGGGGCAGCGACCGGCGGTCTGGCTCCAGCTGCGACGGGGACCTCGCCTCGCCGGGCTCGGAGCCGTGCCGGCTGCGGGGGGCGCCGAACTCCGCCAGGGGCCTCTGGGGCTGCGAGGGGAGACGGGCAGGGGAGGGTGGGGCGGGGAGGGGGGCGGCGCGGCGCCCTAGTCCAGCCCCCAGCCCCAGTCCCGGCCGTCGGCGTAGGGGTTCTGGGGCCTGCGGCCCAGCCACCGCGGGGGCGCCCAGGCCGCGCGGGGGCGGAAGGGCCGGCCCGGGGGCGCCGCGTAGACCGGGAGCCTGGGGGGCGGGGGGCTCCGGGCGGAGGGCCGCAGGCCCCAGGGCGCCGCGGAGGGTGCGGGGGCCGGCGGGGGCGCGAACGGCGGCGGGGGCGCCCGGGGCCTCACCATGTCCAGGCGGGTGGGCGTCAGGCGGCCCGAGGGGTAGGGCGGCCCCAGCGCGGGGCCCAGCAGGCCCGGGGAGTGGGCGCGCGACGGGCTGCGGCTGGCCTCCGACTGCTCCTTCCACAGCAGCACGCGGTTCTGGAGCATGCCCCGGGCCTGGCCGCGTGGGGACACAGGCGTCAGCCAGATCCGAGCAGGCGCCCCCCTCCCCCGGTCCTGGGGCCTCAAAAGCGGCACCCTAGACCTGGGAACTCGGGCCCCGCAAGCGGAGGATGACCCGATTTTCTAGCTGGGAGGAGCCAGAGACCACTGTGGTGCCACTTTGGACTCGCCCACTGTCTAACCCTCTCCCTCTTTTGTCGAAGAAGGCCCCTCAGTTTTCCTTGAGGTGCCTCTCCTGCCCCTTCTCTCAGTCTGTGTGCTTTGGCCGGGCTCTCCCACTGCCCAGTACAGCGGTAGGGGTAGAACCCGGGCCTGGCCACTCAGGTTGCTCCATCCTCCTGGCTACAGTGATGCACTCAGGGATGGCACTTCCCCAGAAACTGTGACCAAAGAACCCAATTCCAGTACTTATCCTGGAACAATCTGGAAAAATATATTGTTTCACTTCATGGGCTTTGTTAAATAGAGTGAAGCCAACACAGGAAACTACAACTAAGGGAAAATGGCAAATTTCTGATGACATGTGTGCTCCTGGATCCAGCTATACCTGAAACCCTTGAATGTCATAGTAACTAAAGTGATAAGTACCTTTTCTGTGTAAGCCAGTTTGAGTTGTTTCCTAAAAGAGGCCTTTCAAATACGGTTTTTCCAGTCTATTCCTTTTAGACTACATAAGCATCCCTAGTGTCCCTGGTACATGGGCATCTAACTCTGTTTGAATACTTTCAAGGACGGGAAACTCAGCCATTGACCACACAGTCCATAACAACTTGGGGGTGGGAGGGCTTTAAATGTCAGACCAGCTGTGTGCAGGAATTGTGTTTTTAATTTTCTGTATTTGATGATGTTTTGACATCCTGGGCCTTTGCCAATCCTGCAGGGATTGCCCCTCCCAGGGCTAGATAATTCCTAGAGATAGTAAGCAAGTTGTCCTTGTGATGGCACCTTTCCATGATTCCTCCCTTCAGTCTGGCCCAGCTGCTGAAAACCTCATAGGGATCTTCGGCAGCAAAACAGAAGCAACTCATGTCACAGGAGCAACTAGTCCCGTTGGTCACTAGGTGGACACCCCCTCTGTTGTCTTGCATAGCTAATTAGCAAAACAGCACAAAGCCAAAACTCCAAAGGTCTTCGTGTGCTTGCTGCAGAAGCAGTATGCAAAGCAAGGACATTAGGTTCTGCATACCATATTTTTAAAAGGGTTTTTGTCCAGTTTGAGAACATTCAGTGGAAAGCACCTGCCAGGGTCCTAGGGGTTCTGGGAGTGAAGGCCACAGCACCAAGCCCCAGCCTGGACAGCACCCAACTTTACTGGCTTTCCTCAGCCCTGCCTCCAGGTGGTTTCACCTGTGGTTAGGAAGAAACACTGTGCAGGCTTTCAAAACCCTAAGGAGACCATGGGAGAAGTCTTAAAAGCATTTATGGAGCAGAAGAGTCATTCTAAGTATGCTATAGACCCCATAGACTAGAAAAGACCGATAAATTTGACTAAAATTTTTTTTAAACATGGCAAAACTTACAATAAGCAACATCAAATGATAAATGACAAACAGAAAATATTTGCAACTCATCACCAAGAAAGGGCTAATTTCAGTAACATATAAAGAACTCCTAGAAATGAATAAGAAAAATGGAGGAAAAGAGGCTGATATGTCCTAGTAAAGGACATCCAGTGGCTTGGAACCATGAAAGGATCTGTCTCACTTATAAGACAAGTATAAAATAAAACCACACGAAGATACCAGTTTTACCTTGCTGATTAGCAAACATCGAAAAGTTTGCTCTCACACCGTTGTCAAGGAGAATGGAATCTCCTACACGGCCGGAAAAACCGTATTTGAAAGGCCTCTTTTAGGAAACAACTCAAACTGGCTTACACAGAAAAGGTACTTATCACTTTAGTTACTATGACGTTCAAGGGTTCCAGGTATAGCTGGATCCAGGTATAGCTGGACCCACGGTAAACTGGGACAGTCAATGCCTATATCCTTGGGCTCGCCAATTCCATTCCTAGGAATTTATCCTGGAGATAGACTTGCACAAGTACAATAAACATAGAGAAGCTGAGGGCGAGGTGAGCAGAGAGGCATGTTAATGACCAGACTCGGACTCAGCCGGGATTGGGTACTCAAGGCACGTGAGAGTGACCCCTTGCTGTGCCCAGCCCTCATCATTCTTTAAATCTTGTTCCAAATCTTGTGCATTCTGTTTATAGATATAGTAATGGGTAAATATGCTTGACTATCTTAGGAGTTTGATCTTGTGTGTCCTAAAGTCCAGCTGGGTCAGACAACCTGATACCTGTCCCCACCTCTCCCCATACCTAGGGGAAATCTGGCTCATTCAATCCACGGCCCCCTCCTGAGGGGCGATCACTCATCAGGAGGCAGTCAGTGAAGGGGTCAGCTCTCCCCTTAACGTTGGAGGTTAACTGGTCAGGACACAAGCAGAAAGGAGCTTCCTGCCAAAGAAGGTACTTAAATGGCCAACAAGTACCAGGAAGGATATTCAGTATCACTAGCCATCAGGGAAATGCAAATCAAAACCATAATGAGATACCACTTCACATCCACTAGCATGGCTAGGATCAAGATGACCGACAATAAGAAGTGTTGGCAAGGATGCGGAGACATTGCAAAGCTCATACACTGCTGGTGGGACCGTGAAACGGTGCAGCCACTTTGGAAAACAGTCTGGAAGTTCCTTAAACAGTTAAACATAGAGTTACCCTATTCTCAGCAAGGCCACTCCTATACAGCCATGAGGAATGAAAACATATGTCCACACAGAAACTTCTACATATATCCATAGGAGCATTATTTATAATAGCCGCAAAGTAGAAACAACCCAGAAGTCCATCAACTGATGAATGGATAAATAAAATGTGGTCTCTCCAGACAACGGAATAGTATTTGGCAGTAACAAGGAACAAAGGACAGATACGTGCCCCAACATTGATGAATCTACCCACACTATGCTTCATGGGAGAAGCTAGTCACAAAGGACCACATATTGTATGATTCCATTTATATGAAATGTCCAGAAGAGGCACATCTCTAGAGACAGAATGTAGATCCGTGGTGGCCTAGACCAGAGTGGCGGGTTGTGGTAGGAAATGGGGGAGGGTTAGGGAATGACAATCAAGGGGTGCTGGGTTTTTTATGGGTAATGCAAATGTTCTAAACTTGATTGTGGCGAAGGGTGCACAAGTCTGTGAATGTACGAGATCCCACTGAATTGTGCACTTTAAATGGATGAATTGCATGCCGTGCGAACTGTATCGCAATACAACTATTTCAAAGAAGAACAAGCCGTTCCTCCCAGGAGCATCAGTCTGTGGGAGAGAGGAGGGGCAGGAGGAGAAGGCTGAGCCCCGAGCCGGGGGCCGGCTGTGGTGGGGACAGTGGAAGATATCAGCCGGAGCCGAGATCAGTCACTGTGTCCAGCCATGTCTCCCACCACTGCTCAGCACCAGAGGGTCCCTGGGTTCAGAGACTTGGGAAGGGGCTTGGCTGAGGCGGGGAGGCAGGAGTCTACTGGGGGCTGTTGGAGGCAGCTGACTGCAAGCAGACAGATCTCCTGAAGGGTAGCTTTTGTTTGCAGCTTTGGAGAGGAGAGAGTAGGGGCAGGAGAACCTAACTGCACTGGGCTCCCTCATATGAGGTTCCACCACTGCGTCAACCTTGCAAGATGGGGATTATTTCCCTCTTTTGCCAGATAAGAAAATGAGACTCAGAGAAGTGAAATCACTTGCTAGGTTCGCAGCCAGAGCACAGTGGCTGGGAAACTGAGCAAGAATACAAAGAAAGAGAAATGGAAACTGAACATGAATGCAAAGAAATAGAAAGTACTGGGCAGAGCGACGAGGCTGGGGGAGGGGTGGAGGAGCTGCGTCGGGGGCATCAGGAAAGAGAGGCTGGCCGGCCGGGTGGGGGGTCCGTGGCCTGCTCTGTCTCAGATATGACATACAGCAGAGCCTGACATGCCATCTGGACTCAAAGCATATTTATTAAATATATGAATGAAGGAACAGATGACATTGGAAAAATGCAGGGACAAGGGTCATCACTTTAGGAGAGAATGGTAGAAAAAAATGATGTCCCAGTGTCCTTGGCCCCTCCTTCTGCAGATGCCACCACGTTTGGTGAGAGGATGGACTCTTTATGCAAAGAAAGAGACGTTCCTTTCTCCAGGAAAACACAGCCTGCACCAGTGTGTTCAGCCTGAAGAGTAGAACACAGCCCCTACTCTCAACCAGGTTCCCTTGTGCAGTGCTCAGTCTGCACAATCTTCCCTGGCAGCCGTGTCTGCAGTGGTTCTCCGCAGGAGTAGGCTAAATTGATCCCTCTCCCTGAGGCTGAGGTGAGAGCCGATGCTTGCCGCAGGAAGACCTGGGTTAGAAGGGGTCCCACTGGGGAAAGATTGCTCCAGTCCCCGAATCCTCCCACATTTGCCAGTACACTGCCTGAGGCCTTGCAGTTCAGCTCAGCCCTGAGTGGGAACAGGACTACGAGGAGGCAAAGGAAAGAAACAGGGCACCAGAGAGGACCCAGTGGTGAGCGAGGAGAACCCAGCAGACTACGCAGGCAGTTGAGAGAAGGGGGTGACAAGCTTGACAAGATCTTGATAGCATGTGCTCCATACCAAAGACCTTCTTACCCAGACAAAGCACAATTTTAAGACTGAAGATTGAACAGATGAACTAGAAGAGAGAACAGTCCTGTTGAGAACACAATCAGACCTGACAGGTCAAGGGGTGGGTGGAGGGAATATCTCAAACTACAGAACAAGAACAAATGAAACAGCATTGGTGAGGGAGGAGGTCATAGATGTGGAGTTCTAGAAGGAGAAGAAGGAATGATAGCAGAGAGGTAACAGAGAAACGGAAGAGCAAATGGCTCCCCTGACCTGAAGAAAGACCTGAGCCCACAGAATGAGGAGCACCAGCAGGCACTCATCTAGTGGCGCCTGGACAAATTCCTGAGTCCCAGGGACAGCGAGAAAATCTCCAAGCACCCAGAGGAAGAGCCAGTTACTTAAGAGAGAAAGAAGACAGACCGGCACCTGACTTCTTCATCCACAACACAGAGCACCAGAAAACAGGGGGATGTCCTCTTGGCCCGCAGGAAAAAAACCCTACAGCTCTAGAGTCCTTCAACCAGCCGACATGCCACTCAGTACTCAAGGTCGAAGTGAGACATTTGCACATATGCATAGATTCAGGTGACACATCTGCAGAAGACATTCAACTAATCAAGACAGAAACCTCAAGACAGCAGGAAATGAAAAGGAGTGAAAACAGTGGTATCAGCATATCTGATCACATGTGTAGTGAAATATCGGTGCAAGTGACCGCACACCAGGCAGTGGGAATATACATGATCCAAGTGAAGTTTCTCAAAATAGAAGGATCATGCTGCCAAGTAATGACTTGTGAGAGTCTAGAACTAAAAGTCCTGAAGTTTTCGGCAAAACCAAGAGCTGGGGGTCGGGAAGGAAAAGGGGAGAAGTAAGGCCACAATTTAGAGTGCCAGGGAGGGCAGCAAAATCCTTCTCCAGGCCTCATCTTAAGGGGTGGGGGGCGCAATGGACAGAGTAGTGTCGGGGGGTGTCAGTATATTTTGGAAAATATAAGAGATGAATATATGTTATCATGAGGGTCACAAAGTGAGTTTATCATGAATAGAGATGAAAAGAACAGTAGGACTTGCAAATTAATAAAGGGGAAAGGGGAATCTACAGTAACACAACCAAAGTGGCAAGAGCAAGCATGGGAGAAAAAGAGGAAATGACCAAGTAAAATAAAACAGGTATATCAGTTGTTGGGTTAACTGTGAATGAACCGAATTCCTCTATTTGAAGACATAAGCTGCCAGACTGGTCAAAAGTCAAAACTGAGCTATATGTTAGTGACAGAAAACACACTTAAAACAAAGAGATAAAGGGGTGCCTGGCTGGCTCAGTCAGAAGAGTGTGCAACTCTTGATCTCAGGATCATGAGTTCAAGCCCTATCTTGGGTGTGGAGATTACTTAAATAAATAAAACTTTGGGGTGCCTGGGTGGCTTAGTCAGTTGAGTGTCTGCCTTTGGCTCAGGTCATGATCCCAGGGTCCTGGGATCGAGCCCCGCATTGGGCTCCCTGCTCAGCAGAGAGTCGGCTTCTCCCTCTCCCTCTGCCTGCTGCTCTGCCTACTTGTGCTCTCTATCTCTCTGTCAAATAAATAAATAAAATCTTTTAAAAATAAATAAATAAATAAAATCTTAAAACAAAGAGTTAACAGAAGAGAAAAGAGGGTAATTTTAATCTCAGACAAAGTGAAGTGAGAAGCATCAAGCTGGATTATGAGATATTAAATACATAAATGGCAACATTTACAGAGAAGGTATGATAGTTGGAAACCCAACAGCACTAAACAACATGGCAGTTAAATACAGAAAGCAAAATCTGCTAGAAAGCCAATGAGAAATGAAAGAATCTGATTGGTCTAGTAGATGGAACAGAGCAAGAGCATAGAGGATTTAAATAATATGATAAAAGTAATAGGCAATAACAAAATAAACTTATGAATTGATGAATTTGCAAATGGTGAGTATATGCAGGCAGGAATGAAAGAATAAATGGTTCATACATGAGTGAATAAAGGCATGAATTAGTGAATGAATGTGAGAATAAACAAAATCATGAAGGAGTATCTGATGATACAAATAAACACAGAAACAACCAAAGAAATAGATGGGGACAGTAAACAATAAATAACTACAGAGAGGAAGGATAGAAGGAAATGGGCGAAGGGAGGGAAATCCCCGTGGGCAGCCAGCTAACAGAGAGCACAGACCCTAGGAAGGCCCTGTAAGCTGTCCCCCCGCCCCAGCTCACCCGGCCAAAAAACTGCAGGAAGGTGTTGGAAAGCAGCAGGTGCTTCTCAGCCAGGAAACGATAGCGCCGCTTCTCTTCCAGTTCAGCTGCCCGCTGACTCTCGGACACAAAGGCCTGCATCTGTGCGTGTAGCCGGTTCACACTCTCCTGTGGGAGAAGCGGGTTCTGGCTGGAGGCAGCGAGTGGATGCCTCATCCCACCCTCCACAAGTACCAGCTGTCTGAAGCCTCCCGTCCTTCCTGAATCAGCCATCTCCTCCTAGAGATCCTCCCCTGAGCACCCAGCTCAGCAGAGCTCCCAGGCCCACCTCTCATGGGCATCCTCATCCTCCTGAGCCTGGGCTCTGTGTCTGCCCAGGCCAGGCCCTTCTCACAGGCAGGGCTGGTGTCTGAGCCATCGCTCTGCCCCCAGCCCCAGGCACGGGGCCAGGCACGGAATGGGGGCCCAGGGAGATTGGTTTAAGGAAATGTGAATGAGTTAATTTAAGTCCCTATGTGGGAGGGTAGATTCTGAAGAGGAGAGATAAGAGCTTAGTAAAGGAGCCAGAAGAGGAGACAGGAAAGGACATAGAAGTCTTGGAGACTGAGGCCAGGGATGGGGCCCTGAGCTTGGGAGGAGGGCTGGCCCCGGCCAGGGGCAGGGGAGCACTGCCAGGGCAGGAGGGAGCGGAGGATGGCTGCGCTGTTGGGGAATTACACCTTGGATCAGGAGCAGCATGGCTGATGGCCTTAGGTTTTCCCCGTGAAGTAGAAGGAAGGCCGGGCAGTGACCACGCTAGGATCAGCACTGAGGTGGGCCTGAGGGCCAGGGGTGCCCACCCACCACGGGCCTGCTGACCTCCCTCGCTATGCTCACCACAGAGCGTGGGGCAGACAGCCCTCCTGGAGTTGGGCCAGTGCTGGGCATGGGAGCTCAGGAGGGTGTCAGGGGGTCCCCCCAGAGCCTGGTTTTGCCCCCAGCTCTTGCACCTTCATCTCCCGCACATTCTTGTCCCTCTTGCGTTCCATGCGCCACAGCTCAGACATGCACTTCTCCAGGTTGGCAGCTCGGTGGTGGTACTCCATCTCATAGTGCTGGCGGCTGTCCTTGGGGAAGGTGGAGAGAGGAGGGAGACCCCCATGTCAAAGAGCTCAAGACTCCAGGTCCACAGGTCAGAGCACTGGACAGGGCCCCGGGGGGCTCAGCTGGAAACATGGACAGCCTGGGGCGCAGGCCTCGGTGTGCTCATCCATCAAACGGGGAGAGGCCGTCTTGCGGTGATGGGCTGGGGGGCCAAGGTGGGGGGGCCCCACTTACTTTGATGAACTGCATGTCCAGCTTCGTGTTCTTCTCCATGTGCTGTAGCAGATCTCCATGGAATGTCTGCACCTGTGTGCAGTGCAGGGTGGGGGTGATCAGGGTGGCCCTAATCATTCCCAGGCCCCGGCATCCCTTGCACTGTCCAGTCCAGTCCAGCCCACCACACTCCTAACACACCAGACACCTGCCCAATTGTCGGAGAAAATGGTCATAATATAAGCACCCGGTTGGAGGGAAGATTAAATGGTTCAGTATGCAAATAGGTAGTGCAGTAGCTGCCTGGCCACACCCCCTCCATAAATGTATCAGTGTCTTCTGGGTCTTAGTCCCAACCTGTGCACTGATTATGCCATTCCCTCTGCCTAGAATTTCCTACCAGACTTCGAGTACCAACTTCCCTGCCCCCTCTACCAGGAAGTCTCCCTGACTTCCCCAGCAGAATCCATTGTTCTCGCATTTTGTTTCTGGAACGTATATATATTTGTTCGTTTACTTTCCGTTCCTCCAGCCATAGGACAGAATTTTTGCTGGGCCCCTGGTCATAGCCCCTTTGTAGGAGCAGCAAGCTGCTGTGGGCATGAGCCTCATCTGACCATCTCTGTGTCCCCAGCACCGTGGGCGGGGCCTGACCCAGTGAAAGCGCTCACAGCTGTTGAGGGGTGGCTGGTTCCCACGACAGGTGAGATGGAGGTGGCTGACCACCTGGTTGACCAGGAGGCTGGGGAAGGCTGCTGGGCTCAGGCTCAGAAGAGCTATGTCCTAATAATTCTGGTTCTGCCTCCAATTTGCTCTATAACTTTGGACAAGTTGCTGCCCCTCTCTGGGTCTCACTTTCCCCATCTGTAACAGGAAGGTCTTGGCCAGATGCTCTTGAAGGTCCAGCTTACTTGTAAGCCCGAAGAGCTTTGATTCTGTGAGCCATGGTGCTCACCTGGCACCTTCCCCTGGACACCACCATCAACATTCCCTGGGTCACTGTGTGCTCTGGGGACATCAGATCTAAACCCTTCAGCTGCACACTTTGTCCTTGGGTTCACAGGGAGCAGAGAGGAGTGTACCCCATCCTGCAGGGGACCTCTGCTCAGCCTCCTTTGTCTGCACCCCCTTGCCCCTCAGCAGCCCCTGCTCAAGAACCTTCAGTGGATGCTGCCAGGCATGCTGCTGCAGGGGTCCCCATGCTGTGCTTGGGGAGTTCTGTCCCTTGGGCTAGGGCATTGCCCAGAAGAAGAATGCTGGTAATCTTCTTCCAGTATTCAGGGAAAACCAATTATAAAAGTTGCAAATTTTACGTTTTTCTCCCGTAATTGTTTCTCAAACCCTGGTAACTGCTGGTCTGTAGGGGCCTTGTGTGTGGCCCCCTCAGGCCTGGCCATGCCTTGAACCCTGAGTTGTGGCTGCTGGGTGTGTGTGTGTGTGTGTGTAGGGGGGTCAGTTTTATGATCGGTGTCAAGACCACGTATCTGCCTTGTCAGCTGGATCTCAGAAGTAAGGAAGTGAGCCTTCCCAACCTGCACCTGCGGGATCTCCCAGGGTGGTCCCTGGGGTGCCTCACTCACCCCTCCCCTGGCCCTGCTACCCACTGAAAAGACAGTCCAAGGTTTCTGCTTGAACATCAAACATGTGTTCTTAAAAATCCCCGTATCCTGCAAAATCGCCCAAAATAAACAACAGGGCTTATAGGAGATACAGAGTTGGAGCCAACCCGCAAAAGCCAGGCACTTTGTAACCAAGCACTCATAAAGATAATGAGTAGTACCTGGAGATGAACTTGAACCACACAGATGGCTACGGAAAATATCTAAAATGCACAAAACCAACAGAACAGGCATGCCAGCTCCACTTGAGTTCCTGCAGAGCTGGCATGCTGAGAAAATGCAGAGGGATGTGGGGCTGTCACGAAGATGGGCAAGGGAGGTGGTGCAGCCTGCCCCCAGCTGAGAGCACTGGGCGGCTGGGAGCACTCTCCTCAGGGAAGCCTGGGCGCAGGAGCTCTTTTAAAATGTTCTTAAAATACAGATTAAAGGGTTCTTAATGTCAGTGCAGCAGACAAGCTGGGGGCTTTTCCCTTCCCCCTAATTCTGGTTGCCCTATTCCACTCTCTCTTAGGAGACATGGCTTATGAGCAAGTCACCTTCCAGTATCAGGTGTCACTCCTTCTGCTTCCAATCAGGTATGAATTGAGTCACGCCGTGGATATGTGTTAGAATGGGACCGCTGGATTGTAACTGTTCCCATTGCCACGGCTTGGCTGTGATCACCAATTAGATGGGGCTCAGGCACCACTGGGTTAATGGAAAGTCTCCATTGAGCTCCGGAAGAAATCAATCTATTAAGGGGTTGGTAACTGATGTGAACTTTGAGCTCTTGCTATGGGGGAACCATAGGACTATAGGACTATCTATTAACAGGTGGCTTCTGAAACACAGAAGTCACCAATCCCACGCAGACTGAGGAATTCCCAGCAGTTCAGAACAGAGACTGCCTTCCCCTGCGACCCCTCTCCCAGCATATACTTCATTAGCGGGTCCTGTGAGCCCCTCAATACAGAAGCTGAGAGCAGACCCACCGTGGAAAACACACACTGTAACCTCTATGTGTTGAGTTATTCCAGTAACTCACAAGAAATCCTTTTGCCGCCTATACAGGAAACCGCCCCCCCCCCCCGCCCCGGCCCCGGAAGAATTGTCCCTGTGGGCTGACCCCACTCCTGTCTTCCAGTTTGCTCTTGAACCCCCTCCAGTCAGGCTGTACCCCACCACACCAATAAGAATGTTCTTGTTGAAATCACTGACACTCCACATCACAAAGTCAGCTCTCAGGACTCATCTGATGCATCCTGTGGTCATCATTCAGCACAGTTGACCATTCTCTACCCCTGAAACACCTTCCTCCCTTGGCTTCCAGCCTACCACCCTCTCCTGGTTTTCCTTGCACTCCCCACCCCCCCATCCTTGCTGCCTCTTCTCTGTCATTTGCTGATTTTCCCTCACCTCCTGATCCCCCAGGGCCTCTTCCTTTCCCTTCCTACACCCACTCCCTCCATGAACTCATCCGTCCATATGCTCAGGACTCCCAGACAAACAACCCAGCCTAGACCTTGACCCCAAACTCTAGCCTCATACATACAACTGATGTCCACACCTCCAGTTGGTTTTCTAATAAGTGTCTCAAACTTACCATGTCTAAAACTAAGTCCCTAATCTCTTGCCTCCACCTGAAATGTTCCACACTCAGTATTTCCCACCTCAGCTGATGGCAACTACACCTTTCCAGTTGATTAGGACGAAACCTTGGAGATAGTTTGATTTTCCCTTTTTTTTTTGCAACTTACATCCACTCCATCAGAAAATCTTATCGGCTTTACATTCAGTCTGACTTCTTCTCAACACTACCACTGCTGCCACTTTCCCAAGCCATTTCAACCCTCCCCTAGATTATTGCCATAGCCTCTAAACTGGTCTTCCTGCTCTGCTTTTGCCCTCCACTGCTAATATTTTCTTCTTAGTACAAGAGCCAGAGTGATCCTACTAAAATATAAGTCAAACAATGAACAACTGGAGGATGAAATTTTAAAATTCCAATTTTAATAGCTAAAAAAGCCAGATACCTAGGAACAAATCTATCAAAAGATGTGCAAGACTGCCACCCTGAAAATGACAAGGGGTTGCTATGAGAAATGAATAAACAGAGAGGTATACCATGTTCATGGATCAGAAGACTCAATATTGTTAAGATGACCATGAGTTTATATATATATTTTAAAGCAGGCTCCACTCCCAATGTGGGGCTTGAACGCATGACCCTGAGATCGAGAGTTGCATGCTCTATTGACTGAGCCAGCCAGGTGCCCCTATGATGGCAATTTATAGATTAATGCAATCCCTGTCCAAATTCCAGCAGGTTTTCTTAATGGAATTGACAAGCTGATTCTACATATAGAAAAGCAAAGGATCTTGAATGTGCAAAATAATTTTGAGAAAGAAGAACAAAATTCTTAGACTATTTGATTTTTTACAAGATTTTATTTATTTGACAGAGAGAGAGAGAGAGCACAAGCAGGGGGAGCAGCAGGCCGAGGGAGAAGCAGGCTCCCCACTGAGCAAGGAGCCCAATGTGGGACTTGAACATAGGACCCTGGGATCATGACCTGAGCTGAAGGCAGATGCTCACCCTATTGAGCCACCCAGGCGCCCCTAGACTATTTGATTTTTAAGACTCACTATAAAGCCACAGCAATGAATAGAGTTGTGGTATTGGTATAAAGATAGACAAATATATCAACGGAACAGGGTAGAGAGCTCAGCAATAGGCCCACACATATACAACAAATCAAATTTTGACAAAGACACTAAGTCAGTTCAATGGGGAAAGCAAAGTCTTTTTGAAATGGTGCTAGAACAACTGAATGTCTATACAGGAGGAAAGAACCCCTGATTCTATCTCACTTCATACACAAAAGCAAATTTAAGATAGATCATAGAAATAAATGTATAGTCCAGAACATAGTTTTCTACAAGAAAACTTAGAGTATCTTTGCCATGGTGGTGGGCAAAGATTTCTTAAGTAGGATACAAACACAAACCACTTTTTAAAATTGTCAAATTAGCAGAGGCAGGTGTTTGCTGTTGCCATAGCATTAGTCCCATGAATTGTAAGGTGGTTTACTGAGTTTAAACAGATTCCTCCTCTTGTAAAATGAAAACAATAAAATAGGGCGCCTGGGTGGCTCAGTCGGTTAAGCGACTGCCTTCGGCTCAGGTCACGATCCTGGAGTCTCGGGATCGAGTCCCGCATCGGGCTCCCTGCTCGGCGGGGAGTCTGCTTCTCCCTCTGACCCTCCCCCTCTCATGCTCTCTGTCTTTCATTCTCTCTCTCGCAAACAAATAAATAAAATCTTTAAAAAAAAAAAAAAAAGAAAAGAAAACAATAAAATAGCCAAATTGGGCTTGCTAAAAATGTAAAAGTTTTGCTCATCAAAGACACTATTTAGAAAATGAATAGACAAGCAACAGGTTGGGGGGAAAAAAACATGCACCATGCATATATCTGATAAAGGACTCATATCCTGACTAAATAAAGAACTCCAAAAGTCAACAGTAAGTATGGGCAATAAATGGGCAAAGTACTAAACAAACACCTCAAGAGAGAAGATATGCAAGTGCCCAGTAAGCCCATTAAAGTCTTTAATCATTGGCATATGCAAAATGAAACCACAATGAGGTACCGTTCGTACCTTCTAGAATGGCTAAAATAACAAAGACAACATCGAAGGTTGGCAAGCATGACGAGCAGCAGCAGCTTTTACACATTGCTAGTGGGGGTGCGACTAGCACAGCAGCTTTGGAGAGCTCTTTGGTGGTTTCGTATAAAGCCAAATATATGTCAGTCCTGTGACCCACAAATTTTGCTCCCAGGTATTTGCCCAAGAGGAATGAAAACATACATCCACAAAAGACTTGTGCAAGAATGTTCACAGCAGCTCTAGTCATAGTAATCCCAAACGGGAAATAACCCAAATAACCATCAGCAGAAAAGGAGATAAACAAATTGTGGTAGATTCCTTCAGTGGAATAGTAAGCAATCAAACAGGACAAGACTTCGATACCTGTGACAGCATGAAAGCCGTCTTACTGACATTACGCCAGGCGAATGAGGCAGGTCACAGAGGAACACATATGTACAATTCCCGTCATATGAAGTCCTAGAACAAGCAAAATGAACCTCCAGAGACAGAAATCAGACAGTGGGTTGCCAAAGAGGAGGAAAACTTTTTTTTAATGAAAAGAAACAAAGAAACGAGAGCAAACGTTAATGGGGACAGTGTTTTAGGGAAGGGGGTGATGAAAATGTTCTAACATTAGATAGTGGGAATGGGTTCAAAGCTCACTGACTACATTAAAAATGTCTAAATTGTATATTTTAAAGGAGTGAATTTCAAGCTGATATTATATATTTAGTATATAATATATACAATATATATGAGAATATATTTTTATCTATTATTGTATATATAGATACATCCATGATAGGACTTCTATTATGGGCTCCATTCTTGGTCCAGGTATTAAATCATAACATCTGGAAGTGTGTGGGGGGAAGAAAGGAAGAAAAAAGTAAAAACAGCCAAGAGGAAGGGACAGATGTTGAAGATAAGCTGTGGAGATCTAACATACAGATAATAGGAGTTCCTGAAGAAGAAATGCAAAGACAGAGAACAAAAACATTCTAAAAACTGTGATTCAAGATAACATTCCTGAAATTAAAAAAAAAAAAAGATTTAAAACTACTTACTGTAAAAGTACACCATGGGACTGGGAATTTTGACCCAGACTGATCAACACCAAGACATGTCTAGAAAAATTACTAGACTGAAGAAAAAGAAAAAAAGGAAAAATCTTTCGGGCATCTAGGCTGAGAAAGCAAATGATTTATGATGGGAAAAAATAGATCATCAGACTTTTCAGCAGCAACATTCAATGTTCTGTGTCAGAAGATGACCGGGATGTCTGAATGCTTTCATTCCCTGTATCCTCGAGAATCAGGATTCTTGATGAGGGCCAGGAACAAAGGAGATGCCATGTGACCCATAAGAGGAGCAAGACCCATAAGAAGAGCACGACAGCCAGAAAGCTGTCAATGCTACTAGGGTTGTGCCCAAGAGACTCAGGAGCCAGACTGAGGAAGTTTCTATTGGCCAAAGAGGGGGACATTTTCAACTTGGCTAAAGACAATAAAATTGCAAAGGACTGAAATACATCAAATGTGTTTAAATCTACAAATACCGATGATACTAAAAAATACTACAGTAATGGTGCGAGGAAAACAATACGGCTAATGGGTCACCTTCAGAGGATGACAGGGAGCGAGCTCATGCTCTTAAAAGCTAATGAGTAAAGGGAGTGAGTAAACCTTGATCCTGCTTTTCCCACACAAAACGTGCCACTGGTAACAAAGAGTAGGTAAGGAACAGCGTCTCCCAGTTAATGGGTAAGAGAGCATCAGAAGAGCCGTTAACTCCCAATGGGGGAACGGATCTGGACACACTGAGCCCCCATGGCTCTTAATATCACGTGGCTACAGATGTGAGGTGGCTCCTGCTAGAAGAATCCAGCGCTCTCTGTTTGGACTTGCCAGAGGGATAGAACCTGGGTCTGTTGGAGCCCCCGCATCCAGAGGACAGAGGGACAAGCTGAACTATGCCAGGAATGTGAGATCAGCAATTTCCAGATTGTAGGAAAAGCAGTCATAGGGCCCCAGGGCCTTCAACAGACAAGTCGTAAGGGAAAGAAAGGGATGGAGGGGAACCAGTTGACTGAGAAACTCAAAGGCATATTTGAAAAAAAGAAACAGAGCACAACCAAACTCTAGTGTCTAGGGATGTATGCCCCACTGATCAGCTACAAAGGAGCACAAGGAAGTGTCGGATCCGTGGTCACCTTTGGAGGGAGGAGGGGAGGGAGGGGCTGTGATTTTGACAGGGGGTGCAGGGAGGGGCTCCGGGGGAGGCGGCACAGTTCTTGACCTGGATGGTAGTTTGCCTTAAAATGATTCCTTAAGCTCTAATTTGCTCACTGAGGTGTTCCCTGTCTGTGTTTTTGTTTACAATTAAGAAAAGTCAGATCCTGGGCGCCTGGGTGGCTCAGTTGGTTAAGCGACTGCCTTCAGCTCAGGTCATGATCCCAGGGTCCTGGGATCGAGTCCCGCATCGGGCTCCCTGCTCTGCAGGGAGCCTGCCTCTCCCTCTCCCACTCCCCCTGCTTGTGTTCCCTCTCTCGCTGTGTCTCTCTCTGTCAAATAAATAAATAAAAATCTTTAAAAAAAAAAAAAAAGAAAAAAAGAAAAGTCAGATCCTGTCGCTCTTTGGCTTCGCACACTCAGAACGGCTAGAGCCCCAGCGAGGGCACACGACGGGGCTCTGGTCATGGCCGATCATCTCCTTCACACGCGCCTCTGCTAGCCCTTCGGAGCTGTTGCCTCTGCCCAGAACACCCTTCCCACACGCGTCTCCCTGGTTGACACCCTCCCCTCCTCTAGGCCTCTCTCAGGGTCCCCTTCCTCGGGCTGTTTTCCTGGATATCTGTTTAAAAATTGCAGCCCACCAACACTCACTATGCGCCTTCCCTGCTCTCTTTTCCTCCAGAGCACATTTTGCATCTATCCTGTTGCGTATATACTCACTTGTTAGTCTTGGGTTTTGTCTGGCCCCGCCCTTGGGGAGGGCAAGGGTCTTGTCTGCTGTCCCGCTCCCCCCCCCCCCCCGCCAGGCCTGCAACGGCACCCAGCACCCGGCTGTAGATGGCTGTCGGGTGAAGGAGCCCCCAGGGGAGGCAGCATCGGCTGCGTCGGGTCTGGTCTGGTTCTGGCCAAGGGCCCCGCCTGGCTGTCACAGCCAAGACACTGGTGCCCAGGGACGGCAGCTCTCCTTACAGAGAGGGCCTGGATGACACTCGTCACATCCTTCCCGAGGATGGGAAGCCACAGGCCACCAGCACGAGCTGCGCTCCTGACTCTCCTCCTGAGCCCCAGCATGGGGCACGGCTGAGCCCTAAGCCTGCAGGTGTCCCAGGGGTTTATCCTGGGCAGGTGGATGAACGTTTTCTGCTCCTGAAATTGTTCCCCATTTTGGCATGGTAGCCAAACTGCTGAGTATTTTCTGGCGTCCCCCAAAGTGCACCCTGCCTTCCAAGGGTTCCCCCCACACGTTTGAGAGCCCCGTGCTGTTGCAATGAGCTGACCTTTCCTCCCGAGCTTTCCAAGACCCATCACCACCAGGCCTTCTCCTGCTCTGCCCCAGGTCCCCATCCTTGGCTGGCTTCCGCCCACAGTGCCCCCTGGGGACGCCTTCTCATCTCCTCCCCACTTGGCCAGCCCCCACTCTCTTCAAAGCTTGCCCTTTCCATCCAGAATCAGGGAACCCTGCTCGGTGCCAGGCCCCGCCCCAGCCCTTGCAGGGCTCCCAGTCTCGGCAGGGATAGAGACAGGCCGGTAGATCCTGCTGCCTATTATCACCACGAAGATGCATGGAGAGCAACTAGTTTATCCTTATGAATTCACTTGGTCCTCCCAAGAGTCCTGCCCGTAGTTATGATTGTCTTCATTATACAGACAGATAAGCCAAAGCACAGAGAGGCTTGTTCAAGGTCACAAGCCAGTGGCAGGTGGCGCTGGGCTGTGAACCCAGGTGCTCTGGCTGCAGAGCTGGCTTTCTTAACCACCGAGTGCTAAGAATGCAGAGAAGCATCCATTGGAGTCTAGAAGAAGTAATGAGCTTGCCCAGGGGTCAAGGGAGGCCTGGTAAGGTGCTGGCCGGCAAGGCTGGGGCTGCTTCTAGGCTGAGAGAACAGCATGAAGACAGGCCAGGGGTAGGAGCCCCAGGCTGTGCCTGCAGAGGGCAGCTCTTCTCGGGGCTGGGCTGTGACTGGGGGTGCCACACGGAGGCTGCTGGGTCAGCAGGGCCCGGGATCCCTCACTGGGGAGACTGCGTTTAGTTCTGTGGGGTTTTCCCATGGATGTGACAAGGTCCAGTGGCTGGCTGCTCCCTGGGAGCTTGGAGGGAGGGGCTGGGGAGCCAGAGAGGAGCAGGGCCTGGCCGCGTGCACCTGGGCAGTGGTCCTTTCTCTCCCCAGCTCCTCCACTCGCTCTGGACTTGGGAGCAAGGGACTCGATCTCCAAGACTGAGTTTCCTGGTCTGTAGAAGGGAGACAGAAGTGGTGGCTGCCTCCTGGGGTTGCCGGAAGCTTGAACAGGCTATGGCAGGTGCACACGCCCCGCACAGCCTGGCAGGCGCAGCCACGCTTGTGTGTCACTAAGGGCCGCAGGGAGCCCTCCCTGAGAAAGGCCGTGGAGGGTTGGGCCCTCGTCTTCCCTGGAAAGCAGCCCACTCTCCGGAGTGACGCCTCAGGGCCGCGGTACTTACCACCACCTCCAGGTCCGAGTTCAAGTGCCGCTGCGTGTCCGACATCTGCACCAGGATCTCCCCTGGAGGCACGGAGGGAGAGCCGCCTTCAGGGAGGGCAGCCCGCCCACCCACCCTCCTCCTGCTAGAAGCTGCCCCCGCGGCTGCCTGAGAGGGGATTTGGGGGCCAAAGTCCAAGGATTTCCCATAGGGTGCTGGGAGGATGGCTGTGCTCGTCCTGGCCCTGGAACAGCCCTGCAGGGAGTGGCAGGGAGGGCCTTGGGCTCCAGAACAAGAGTCTGGGCTCTGGGCTCGCCATGGGCTGCAAGGTCTATGGCTTGGTGGGGTTTCCAGGAAGGGTGAGAACAGGAAAGGAACCCTCTCTGGGATCCCAGGCTGGTGGGCCAAGCAGGCCCCTGAGTGATGGCACCAGGGAGACAGAGGGGCCTGGGCCGCAGGAGGCAGCCTGGGGCAGATGCAGGGCCAGGAGGAGAGCCCCTTCAGGCCCAAGAAAGATTGGGGGATATGGTGGAAGGGGGAGCGCCTCACCCAGAATCTGCGAGGTGGAGCTCTGCAGGGCCTGCTCCCCGATCTTCTGGATGGCGTTGAAGTACACCTCAGCTGCCTTGGACAGAGCTGCGTGGGGGCAGGGGATGCATGTAGGCCCAGCCCCCTCCTCCATCTGCCCCCGCCCTCTGGAGACCCCTCCTGTCCAGAGAGGGTGCGCGGAGGGGATACTGTGGGAACTGGCAGAAGCGTCTGGGAGAGGGAGGGGTGTCCTGGGTGGTGTGTGTGGACGCGGGGTATTGGCCAGAGGAGGAAGCGGGCGTGGAGCAGGGCCCAGGGCAGCTGTACCCCGCACCCGGACTCAGCGTGTGTCTGTCATGAGTGGGGGCGCAGGCAGCCGTGTGTACCCGCAGGGAGGGTGTGGGCAGGTGTGGTGTGACGCGCAGGTGTAGGGGTGTGGGGTGCGGGTGGGCTGGGGGAGCTGGGGTGGGGGGAAGCAGGCTTTGACTCCAAAGTCCTGAAGGGCAGGGAGGGCTTGGGTGGCCCTCAGCTCCGGGTGTGTCCCTGGCTTGTCCTTGGCACAGAGGGTTGCAAGCCCTGGTGGTGTGATCAGCCCTGGTGGAGCGGGGGTTGTTGGGAAATGGGGGAGGGGTAGCTGTTTGCGCGGGCCCCGTGGGTGAGGTTCAGCTGTCGGCGGGGGGTGGGGGGCCCTGGGCAGAGTGAGGGCGCACAGCCGTGGCGCAGCGGGCTTGCCGAGGTGGGCCCGGGCACAGCGGTGCGCTCACGGGGCAGCATCAGGGTGACGTACAGGAGTGCGTGCTGTTGGGGCCGTGGAGGCCGCCAGGACCGGGCACCGCATCTCTGGGAGCATCTGGGGGGCATCTAAGAAGCGGGCAGAGGAGGGTGTGGGTGTGCGCAGGTGAGGGTGCTGGACGGGAGTGTGGAGAGGTGAGCCTGAGTGGGGTGTCTGGTGTGCGGCGCAGACGAAGGGGACGGTGCAGGTGACTGCATGGAGGGACAGGTGCATGGGGACAGTGGAGGCTGAGGGGCTGGGGGCCCCGGGCCGGCCACTTACCATGGAAGGCCCGCAGGTAATTGTTTCCAAGGTACACCAGGTTCTGCAGGGCGGGGTTAAACTGCTCCATGATGCTCTGGGAGCCCCAGGCCAACGGGAGCGAGGGCGAAGATTGGGAGAGGGAGAGGAAGAGAGGTCGATGGGCAGAGGTAAGTTACCGGGCCTCAGGCGCAGGGACCCCGTCCAGCCCCAGAGAGGAGTCCAACTCTAGGGGAACCCGCCTAGAAGCGTGGAGTCACCCCGAATCCTGACTCTGCTGCAGGGGCCTCGAGGCCATCTCCCCGAATCCCTGTCCCAGGCCAGCTTCTGCTCACATACCTGCCCTGGCAGGAACCTGCTCCCAAGACAATGCACCTGGAAGGTTCTCCTCCTCCCACTGGGAGGAGGAAGCTCGTGGTCTGCTGTGGCCCCCAGCTGGGTGTGGCTCAACCCTGCGCTGGGTCCAGGCCTCGCCGGGCTGGACACATGGGTGGCCGACAGTCACCCCAGAGGCAAGGGCAGATCTTGCCTTCCTCAGAGAAGAGCCCCTTGGCAGCGACACTGTGGCTGGGTCACGGGCCACCTCAGGCCACGGCCAGCTGGAGAGTACCCTCGGGGTGCAGAGGGCCTGGGGCATGGACTTAGACTTGGGTCTTGGTTCAAATTGCAGAAGCGTCTCGGGGATGTTCAGAGACCTTGAACAAGCTGTTGAACCGTGCTGGCCTTGGCTTTCTCATCTCTCCTTTGGGGTGATTATTTTCTATCCTAGAGGCAGGGTGTTGTGAGGTTTACATGTGAAAGGGTCCTGCACACAGGAGGTGCCCAATAAAAGCCTATGGGGACAGCGGCAACCCCTCTGGTGTGAAGTAGAAAATTTGAGTGAGGGGCTCAGAAAGGAGAGATGGAAAGAGACAGGAAGACAGAGAGAGACACACAGAGAGGGACTCTCTGGTCCTGGGCCAGGTGGCTCTTTGGGCCCCCCCTCACTCCCACCTCTAGCCACCCTGGGCCCCGTCCTGCCTTGGTCCAGCGTCCAGGTGTGCCGTCTCGGCGGGCCTGTCACTCACTGGGTGACTATGGACAAACCTCTGCCCTGGGAGCCTCAGGTTGGGGCTGGGGTGGCTGACTGCCCCCAGGGATTCCCACCCCTGTGACCACAACCCAGCCTGACTCTGGGTCTTCCTTTCCAGACCATGCTGCAGTCATGCTCACCCTCTGTCCTCCAGAGCCGGTCGGACCCTCGAGCCCTGGGAAGGGGCACTCGGGCCTGGGGCCTGGGCCACACGCTTGCTCACCTTGTAGATGGCCATGGTGGACCTGTAGACCTGGTCCATCTCGGGGGCCATGGAGTGAGCTGCAAGTCGGGTGCTGGGCAGGAGGCCAGAGGTGCCGGCAGGGCCAGAAGCGCAGGGGGTCGGTCCCTTATAGTGCCCACCACTTTGAGGGAGCAAAGAAAGCTGCAGAGTGGGACCTGGAGACGGAGGGCCTGCCGGTGGTGGTGGCCAGGGAGGAGGTGGCAGCTTAATTATTCACCAGCCAGGGATGTCAGAATGCGATCTGGGGCGTAACCAGACCCGGCGGAAGGCATCCCGTGACGCGGGCAGGTTCGTGTGACCTGCCCTTCAATTATTTACCCCTCTGAGCCGTGGGCCGGTAGGCACGCGTGGATGGGCCACTGTCTTAGGTCGACCAGGGACCCCTGGCTCTGGGGGGGTACCCCCGCCCTACTGTCTGCCCACATCGGGCATGGCCCAAGTCATAGGGCCAGAGCGGCTGGGGGCCCTCCCCCGGGACCCTCCCTGACAGACCCAGCCCTGAAGTCCAAATGTACCACTGGGTGTCCCGGCTCTCTGGCCTCCTCTCTACCCCCAACCCCTCACGCCGCACCTCGAGGGCCGAGGCTCCCACATGGGCCGCTGCCTGCCCACCTCCTCATGCTGGCAGCACGAACCCTAGAGCCGCACAGACCTGGGACAAACCTTGGCCCCGCTCGCTGGTTGTGACCATGCCCAAGCCCCCTGCCCTCTCTGGGTCTCATCTCCTGCCCCAGCAAATGGGGCTCGCCCTCGCCTCCCACTGTGGGCAAGCGGGCTTAGCGGCCGCCTCTGAACACCCTCACCGGCCTGATTTGGGGAGGCCTGGAGAAAAAAAGTGGTGCCCCCCCCCACTGGGGGAGGCGGGGAAACAGAGCACTTATCCAAGGGGGCACAGGATGATGACAGTCAGGTTGAAGGGAGCTGGGGGGAGCCGGGGGACGGGAGCACGCACAGCACAGAGCACACAACACAGCTGAACTGGAATCGAACCATTTATTTCGGTTTGGGGCAGCCCCTGGAGCCCCGCCCCCTCGCCTACCACTTCCTGTTGGGAAGAATAACTGAGGTTACGGGAGTGACCTTTGGGAGCGACCTTTGAGAGCGGAGGAGAGCTCCCAGGGTGGGGCAGCTCCGAGGGGTGCAGGTGGCTGGGTGTGTGTTGAGGGGCAAAGTCGGATAGGGAACTCCACTCCTGGAGCCCAGGCTTCCCCTGCTGATGGGTGGGCAGCAGCCTATTTCTCCAATCCCCGTCCCCTCCAGGGCAGAGGGCAGAGGGTGGAAGGGGTCTTGGGGGGACCGGTAAGACCCCCTTAGTGTCTAAATCACCAGGTCTAGGGGCTCAAGGGCCAGTTGTCCTTGGCTGTTGGGGAGAGGGCCCGAGCGAGGCTCTAGGATTTCTAAGCCTGCAATGACTAAAGGTGCCAGAGGGTGGCGATAGTGGGTCAGGCCTGCAGGACCAGCCTTAGGCAGGAAGCCCAGCACCCTCTGAGGCCCGGTCTGGTCTGTAGATGCAGAGCTGCCCAGGCCCAGTTCTGCCCAGTTGGCGCGCTGGGTGGACATTGCCCAGCCTCTCCATCAGGGGCTGGGTGGGTGGAATGAGGTGGGGGTGGCTGGGAGTCCAGCCTCATGGTGAGAGCAGCAGCTGAATGAGCTTCTGGAACTGTTCCTGGTGCTCATGGATATAGACCTCAGTCTCCCACAGGGCATTGACCAGCACCGTGTCGCTGACCTCGTCCAGCATGATGTCTGTCCCCAGCTGGGGGTTCAATCTGTCTGGGTCAAGGAGGAGGGCTCACCCCAGGAGGCTTGGTTTGGGTGGGTGACAAGAGCGAGGACTGGGGTGGGCTCGGGACACAGAGCAGCCGCTTGGGGAAAGGGGAAGAGCGCACCAAGGGCTGCGTGGGGAAGGTCACTGGGTCTGGCCAGGCCGGGGCATGGGGCTGGGCCAATGCTGGCTGAGTCCTCACCTGAAGTACTGGATGCCAACCATCTCACACCAGGCCCGGGCCCGGTCCACGGCCCGCCCATCCGGATCTGTGCACTGGCAAGAAGTGATCTCTGTGAGCATTCAGCACACACCATACCCTGAGTCACTGGGGATCCCCTGGTTCAGTCTGGCTTAGCCACCCCACCCCCAGCGGAGTCCCCCAGCCTGGGCTGCAGTGACTCTCCCAGCTGTGTGGAACAGAGGGGCCCAGCCTGTGGTCTTCACAGGCGGCTCGGCAGCACCTGCCTGGTGGGGACCGGGGCAGGGGCTGAGTGGACAGGCCTTGGCGTCCCGCCGCCTGCAGCTTGTGTCCCATGTGATAGTCTGGGCTTCCACATGGGGTTGTGTTCGAAGAAAGGGCTCCACGGTTAAAGGACGCCTGAAAGCCCCAGCGGTACGTGGTCACTAAGGGTCCCTGCCAACACTGAGACGGAATTGGGGACCCTCTACCCTGAGCTGGCTAACGAGGTTCAACAGAGCCTCCCTGACACCCAGGGTCCCAGGGGCTGAGGCCGGGAGGGCAGTGGAGCTGGGGAGGGGCCCGTACTCACACAGTCCACCACCATCTTGCCCAATTCCTTGGCCCCAAAAACGGTCTTGGCCAGTTCCCAGGGGTTGCTGGGACGGAATACATCCACACAGGTCACGGGCACTTGTGGGGACCTCCCTGTCCCCAGAGAGACCACAATGGAGAGCTTCTTCACCTTGTTGCCCTGACCCTGTTGGGGACAGGACAGGGGGAGTTGGAGGGGGTCTTCCCGCCGGCAGACCCTTCCCCAGGCGGCAGGAACAGAGCCTGTGCTGTCCCCTCCTTGGCTCTGCAACAAGCCCCGCTGCCAATATGCTGGGCACCTCGGCAAATGCCCCCTCCCCGGGGGACTCATCCACCACAGGAGGCCACTTAGATGATGAAGAGCCTTCCCCATCCGAATGTGGGGAGGCCCTCCTCCTCCAGAAAGCCTGCCCTGCCCCGTCTGGCCCCTAGAGGGCGCCTGCCTCCGTGCCGGCCGCCCTTGCTGTGTCACCCAGGGGCTGAATCCGGGGCTTCCGGATGACCACAGTGAGAACGGTAGCCAGGAAGGACCTGGCACACTAGGGGTCAGGCAGTGTCCTCCACATTTCACAGAAAGGCACGCGGATGCCTCACGCCAGTCCCCCCGCAGGTACCGTCACTCCCCCATGCAGTGGCTGGCGCGAAACACGGGCAGAGCCGGGACCCCAACCCTGCGGCTGTCTGGCCCTGAGGCCTGAGCCCACCGCACAGCACGTCGCTAACACACAGGGCCCTTGCCCCACCCCTGTGCTAAGCTCCTTGGGCCGAGGGCCACTTCTGTTCCTCCGGATCACTGACTCAGCACTGTCGCCTCCCTAGAGGCCTCTTCCACGGGCCCTTCCCGAGCCCCAGGTCTCTCAGCAGAGGCAATCCTTCTCCTGGGCTCCTGCAGAGCCCTCCATCACAGCACCCGAAATCCCTGGAGCGGCATTTGCAAGCAGTCTCCCCTAGACGTGAGCTCCCCAAGGGCAAGCACGTGTCCCTAGGCTGGGCAGAGTGGCCAGCACTGAGGCTGGCATATCCTGGTGTGCCCGCCGCTCTCCCCACTAGGCGCCCTTCACCACTCACACCAGATTGGGCCTCAGAATCCCTCTGATTAGCACAGAGCTCCGGGCAGACGCCACCCATCAAGCAGGTTCAAGTGTGAGTTAAAGCTGCTATCCAATGCACCAGTGAATGAGCCTAAGAGTAAAAGCCACGTGCTCTCCTAGGAAGCGATGCTTAGTAAGATTTGCTGAAACACGGTGGCTGCAGTGGACGGTCATGTCCAGCCCCTCTGACTGGAGGTGCTCTCACCTTGCGGATCATGTCCTGGTTGTACTCATGGATCTCAGTCATGGCGTCCAGCGTGGGATTGTTGGCCAGCAGCCCACCGTCCAGGAAGCGCCCATTGGGCCGGAAGTAGGTGGGGGCTGCCCCACTGCTCCGGGCAGCCCTCCACACCAGCTGCTCTGGGGGGTGAGGGAAGATGGTGGCCCAGTGGCACAGGGGACTGGTACAACACCCACGCGCTGCAGACCTCAGTGTGCATGTGCATGTGTGTCTGTGGGTCTGCAGGAAGAGGGAGAGGCTGGGAACTCTTCAGAAGCGCGACCGGGTGGAAGGCAGGGTGCAACTGAGGGCCTCCAGGAGGCTCCTCTAGGCTGCCTGAGGTGGGAGAGCTCCCCAGTTCTGCCTGCCCTCAGCTGATAAAGACTGGGGGCAGCGGGTGGGATGGTGGTGGGCCGGGGGTGCCTGGCAGCAAGGCTATGACTCTGACCCTCCACCCTGCAGCCTCTTAGGCCGACTGTTTCCTGCAGATGCATCAGATATGGTTTTAACCTGAGGGCTGAGCTGGAGGCTTGAGGTTAATATTCTGGCTGAATCGAGGCTCCCGTACAGACTCCGGGGCGTCATAATTCCGGAAGAGGTGGAGTTCAGCAGGCTGCCGGTCAGACAGGGTCCCTGTCAGCATCACCCTGGAGAGAAACAAGGAGCAAGACAATTGATCACTGACTTAGCCACCCCTGAAAGTCCACTTTGGCAAGTTTCATCCAGATTACCGAAGGCGTTATCCTTACACCCAGTGATTCTGCTTCTGGGAGTTCATCCTAACATGCTCATGCATGTGGGAGATGGGCATACGCAAAGTTATTAACAGGTTTGTTAAAGTAAACCAATGGGCAGGCGCCTGGGTGGCTCAGTCGTTAAGTGTCTGCCTTCAGCTCAGGTCATGATCCCAGGGTCCTGTGATTGAGCCCCGCATCAGGCTCCCTGCTCGGCGGGAAGCCTGCTTCTCCCTCTCCCACTCCCCCTGCTTGTGTCCCCTCTCTCACTGTGTCTCTCTCTGTCAAATAAATAAATAAATAAATAAATAAATAAAAAAAAGCAAACCAATGGAAACAGCGGAAATGTCCATCAGCAGGATGGTTCGATGCACCACGGTTCCCCTACCCCAGGGGGTTTGTGTCACTGCAGAATGACTGAAGAAGCACTTTATGTACTGATGGGCACTGAGCGCCAAGGTTTATGGTCAAGTGCAAAAAGTAAGGTTTGGGACAGCGTGTGTAGTATGCCATCATTTATTTAAGAACAACACCCAAAACACTGAGGTACCTATTTGCTTGGTCAGAGGGACCCATGAGCAGAACCTAGGAACAGTGAGCTGCCTCTGGGGCAGGGGACAGCTTGGTGGCTGCAGCTGACAGACAGCAGTGGGAGGAGACTTTTCACCATGTCGCCTTTGATTCCTCTTCAATGGTTCACCGTGTGAGTCTAGAACCTATTAAAGAAGACTCCGACTTGTCTCAAAAGACACAAACATCCTTAAACACTGCAGGGAATGTGGACTGGCACAGCCCCCTTGGAAGCTAATATGTACAAATCTTACAAATATCTGAGAATTCCATTTTGGAAAATTTATCCCAAAGGAAGAATCTGCACTACAATAAGAGCTTCCTGCATAAAGCTATTCAGCACAACATAATTTATTACGGTAAAAAATGAACCGATCTAAATGGTAACAATAGAGGGGCGCCCGGCTGGCTCAGTTGGAAGAGCATGTGACTCTCGATCTCAGGGTTGTGAGTTCAGGCCCCATGTTGGGTATAGTGATTACTAAAAAAAATAAATAAATAAACTTTAAAAAATAATTAAGTAAATGGTAACAATAGAATGGGTAAGTAAATAAAATGTTTTGCACCCATTCCAAATTCCAGGGTCCCACATTAGGCTGGGACCTAGGAGTGCCACATTAGGCACTCCTAGATAAGGGTAAACCAGAAATAAACGTGCCCCTTTCTCACCCCAGAGGCTGTGAGGAAAGTTACCTTGGCATTGGATAAATGAGAGAGAGAGAAAAAAAAAACCCCTGAAAATGTATAACCACAAGCTAACCTTCTGTAGGTTTGTAGTCTAAATTTACATCACCTGGGGGAAGTCCCCAAACCTTCACGCCAAGAATTTAGTTATAGGGACCCTAGATGGCAGGGTACCTAGGTACCTGAAAGAGACAACACAAAACACTATGGAGGAAGATACTCTTATTCTAGGCCTCAAAGAATCCACACATATTATTTTTCAATACTAACGAGCACCACAGTTAAAAGGCGGTGGGAGATGGGGTGCAGCACACAATGAAATAAAACATCATAAATGAAAACCAGTATAAACCAACATAAACAGCAAAACATACCTACATAGACTGCAGATATTTGAGTCCTTAAATAAAGATTATAAAACAGCTATGCTTACAATATTAAAGACATCAAAGGCAAGTGTGATAATATCTTCAGGGAATAGGAAACTATAAGTAATGACCTAGAAGATTTGAAGAAGAACCAAAGAGTACTGCTAGAAATTAAAAATAAAAAGGCAATAGAATTTTAAAAATCAATGGATGGGTTAAGTAGAAATTAGATAAAGCTAAAGAGAGAATTAGTGAATTGGAAAAGAGGTAAAAAGAAATTGTCTAGAATGCAACACGGAGAGAGAAAATGATAGAATATACAGGAGAAGTTAAAAGACATGGAAGACAGAAAAGGTCTAGCATATGTTTAATTGGAGCGCCAGAAGGAGAGGAGAGAGAAAATTAGAGGCAAGGGTTGAAGAGATAACAACTCAGGCTTCCAGGACTAAGAAAGGCAGAAATCCAAAGATTCAAAACTAATAAATCCCATGCAGGATAAATTGGAAGTAATTCATATCTAGTTATATCATAGTATAATGGTAGAACACCAAAAGCAAACACATAAATAAAAACATCCAGAGAAAAAAGATCAATCACTTTCAAAGGAGTAACAGACTGAAACTGACTTTGCAAGGGCCACAATGGAAGTTAAAAGATGATAGAATGATATCTTGCATGTTCCCCAAGAAAATCATCAGTCTAGAATTCTATACCCAGCAAGAATCAGAAGAAAATAATTTGAAAATATTTTCAAACAATTCTGCTGGCAGAGAATTTGCCACCAGGAGACCCTCTCTAAGGAAAAGTGAAAAGACTATACTTCAGGCAGAAGGAAAGAGGTCACAGATGGAAGTCTGAGAGGCAAGGAAGACTGTAGAACAAAGAAGTGACATACCTACACACACACATATGCATACACATACACACACATACAAACACATAGCCAACAGTGTGCTGGAGCCAGCTCATCCTGGCTTGTAAGAACCTATTGCTAAATCCCACAAGGTCGTTGTTAAATGCTTGGTAACTTGAAATTGGCCATGGTGGGAGTATTTATGCCATGGGAATTAGTGAACACTATAAATCAGGGCTTCTTCCCCTAGAGATCTGTTTTCCCAGCACACTACTGGATAAATCTAAAGGAAAACAAACTTTGAAAGATAATAATAATGTCTTGTGAGCTTAAAAAAACAAGACAGACTTCAAATACAGGAAAACACTTAGAGATATGATGGAATTAAATTATTTTATAAGCCTTGATTACCTGAGAGAAGGGTAATGGTATCAATTAAATTCAGACTTCCATAACTTAAGCATGCACTAAGAAAAAAAGAAACGAGTGCACAAATTTCAAACCATGGGGGGGGAATATAATGATCAAAATTATTCAGTAATTCTAAAAGAAGGCAAAAAAGAGAAAAGAAATACAGAACAAAATAGGTTGGCACATACCATCCCAAATATATCAGTAATTATGTAAATATAAATGGACCAGCCATATAAACATTAGATTAACCACATGAATCTTCTGATAGTCAATCAACTAAATCAGACTTCACTAGTTAACTTAAGTCAATATATTACCATGCATTTAAAAAGTATAAATGGATTAAATGCTCTAGGTAAGAACAAAGAATACAGCTTAGATTAAAAAAACAAATCCAACTATAGATTATTTACAGAAATTACACCTAAAATATAAGGACTCAAGGAGTATCTGGGTGGTTCAGTAGGTTAAGTGTCTGCCTTTGGCTCAGGTCATGATTCCAGGGTCCTGGGATCGAGCCCCGCATTGGGCTCCTTGCTCAGCAGGGAGCCTGCTTCTCCCTCTCCCTCTGCCTGCCGCTTCCCCTTCTTGTGCTCTCTCTCTGTCAAATAAATAAAATCTTAAAAATAAATATAAATAAATAAATAAATAAATAAATAAATAAAACATAAGGACTCAAGAAGGTTGAGTTAAAGGGTGATATACCATACAAATATAACCAAAGAAAGCTAGTGTCTCTGTATTGGTATCAGGATAAAATGGACTTTAAAGCAAAAAGTATTCCTAGAGATAAAGACAGGTATTCCATAATAATAAAGGATTTCAGTAACCAGAAAAATATATAAAAATTTAAATATATATACACTTAATAACATAGTGTCAAAATATTTAAAAAGTTGACAGCACTATAGGGCAAAAGGGCAGTTCCCAGAGTAGGAGATTTCAATATAGCTTTCTCAATAATCGATACAAATGGACAAAGGGGGTGTCTGGATGGCTCAGTCCATTAAGCATCTGCCTTCAGCTCAGGTCATGGTCCCAGGGTCCTGAGATCGAGCCCTGCATCAGGCTCCCTGCTCAGTGGGGAGTCTACTTCTCCCTCTGCCTCTCCCCCTGCTTGTGCTCTCTCTCTGTCAAATAAATAAATAAAATCTAAAAAAAAAAAAAAAAAAAAGTGGACAAAGAATTCTTAACGGTACAGCAAAATTGAAAATTTTAAACATTCTTAGCTAATATGACTTAATCGACTGTGCAGAACTTGGCACTCAACGCAAAATCTATATTCTTTCAAATTAGATGTGGGACATTTATAAGAATTGACTGTAGAGAAGTCCACAAACCAAGTCTCGACACATTTTGAAGGGCTAAAATCATACAGAGCATGTCCTCTGGTCACAGAGCAATTAATAACAAAAATATAACTAGAGAAATCCCTAAGTTTAGAAATTGAGAAATGTATTTTTAAGAAACTATGGTTAAGAAATTAAAATGATGGGGCACCTGGTTGGCTCAGTCAGTTAAGTGTCTGCCTTCAGCTTAGGTCATGATCCTGGTAGTCCTGGGATCAAGCCCCACATCAGGCTCCCTGCTCAGCGGGAAGCCTGCTTCTCCCTGTGCCTGCCACTCCCCCTGCTTGTGCTCTCTCTTTCTCTGTCAAGTAAATAAAATTTTAAAATAAAATAAAATAAAATAAATATAAAATAAATTTTAAATTTTTAAATAAAATTAAATTTTAAAAAAATTATGAAAATTAGGGCGCCTGGGTTGGTCAGTTGGTTGAACGACTGCCTTCGGCTCAGGTCATGATCCTGGAGTCCCGGGATCGAGTCCCGCATCGGGCTCCCTGCTCGGCAGGGAGTCTGCTTCGTCCTCTGACCCTATCCCCTCTCATGTGTTCTCTCTCTCTCATTCTCTCTCTCTCAAATAAATAAAATCTTTAAAAAAAAATAAAAAATAAAAAATAATGAAAATTAGAAAGTATTTTGAACCAAGAAATCATAAACATGCTCATGGGATATCATTAAAACAGTTCTTAGAGGGGTGCCTGGCTGGCTCAGTCAGAAAAACGTGTAATTCTTGATCTTGGGGTCATGAATTTGAGCTCCACACTGAGTGTAGAGATTACTAAAAATAATTTTAACTTAAAAAAAAAAACCAGTTCTTAGGGGAAAATGTTTAAACTTACACATACACACATATATACACATATATTATACAATACAACCAAAGGTTAAAAATCAATGAGCATCATTTATTTCAAGAAGTTAAAAAAAAAAAAAAACAGCTAAATAAACCCAAAGAAAGACAAGAAGGAATAAAAATAAAAGCAGAAATAAATGAAACAGAAAACAAACACACAACAGAGAGCCAGTAAATACCCAAGAGTTGGTTTTCTGAAAGACTAATCCAATGGAAAAGCCTGTAGCAGGACTGGTAAAGAAGAACAGAGAAGGTGTACATAATTAGGACTGAAGGGGGCATCACAACAGATGCTGCAGACATTAAAAAGATAGTAAGAGAACATTCTGAACAACTCTATGCCAATAAATTTGAAGAGCTGATTAAATTGACATATTCCCAGAAAAACATAACCAAAACCAAATCAAAAAGACATTTAGAAATTCTAAATAGGGTGCCTGGGTGGCTCAGATGGTTGAGCATCTGCCTTCGGCTCAGGTCATGATCCCAGGGTCCTGGGATCGAGTCCCGCATCGGGCTCCCTGCTCTTTGGGAGCCTGCTTCTCCCTCTGCTTCTCTCTCTGTCTCTCATGAATAAATAAATAAAATCTTTAAAAAAAATAAAGAAAGAAAGAAAAGAAAGAAAGAAATTCTAAATAATCTTATAAACATTAAAGAAGTTAACGCTACCATAAAAAATCTTCCTCCAAACAAACTCCAGACCTTGATGACTGTGCTGGCAAATTTCACCAAATACTCAAGAAGAAGCAAAGTCTTTATTATACTACCTTTTCCAAAAAAATAGAAAATAAGAGGAAATACTCCCTCAAAACCAAAACCTGGCAACGCCCAAATGGGAAAAAAATGGGTCCAAGCTCATTCATGAACGTGGATGCAAAAATCTAAACAAAATATTAGCCAGCGGAGCCTCTCAGAACTCTCTCTGTAAAAGGCGCCAGGAATTGAAAGCAGGGACTAGGAAAAGTACCTGCACACCCATGTGAACAGCAGCATTATCAACAACAGTCAAAAGATGGGAACGACCTAAACATCCATCAAGAGATGAATAGACAAACACAATGTAGTGTATCCATGCAACGGCGTGTTATTCAGCCTCGAACAGGAAGGAAACTCTGACACGTGTTACAACATGGATGAACATCAAGGACACTGTGTTCAGTAAGAGGGACCAGCCACAAATGGACAAATATTGTATGATCCACTTCCAGGGTGTCCCTAGAGCAGTCAAAATCTTAGAGAGAGAAAGTAGAATGGTGGTTGCCAGGACCTGGGGGCGCTGGGAATGGAGTGGTGTTTAATGGGAACAGAGTTTTAGTTTTGCAGGAGGAAAACGTTTGGGAGGTCAGCTGAGTACCAGTGTGAATGTACTTACCACTTACTCAACTGTACTTAAAAGGGTTTAGATGGTAATTTTTATGTTACGTGTATTTTACCACAATTAAACACGGTCAAATAAATAAATGGTATCTCTAAAAATGTGTAATCTACAGTAGCACAAAACCCATGAAGAACCTGAGCCACCGATGTGCTGGATCTCCATAGAGAAAACTATAAAACTGCACTGAGAAACTTTAAACCAATGGAATGTTTTACTATATTCTCTAATTGGGAGACTCAGTGTTTTCAGAGGCCATTTCTCCCCCCAAATAAGCGTACGGATTCAATGTAATCTTTATCGAAGTTCCAGCAGGATTTGGTTTTCTGTAGAACTGGGCAATCTGATGCTACCATTTACGCGAAAGCACAAACAGCAACAAGTAACCTTTGTACAGCATTTGTGTGTGCCAGGTGCTTTCTTTTGGAAAAAAAATTATTTATTTAAGCAATCTCTACACCCAATGTGGGACTCGAACTCACAACCCTGAGATGAAGAGTTGCATGCTCCTCTGACTTGAGCCGGCTTCAGGCGCCCCACCAGGTGCTTTTTTTTTTTTTTTAAGATTTTATTTATTTATTTGATAGAGGGAGACACAGCGAGAGAGGGAACACAAGCAGGGGGAGTGCGAGAGGGAGAAGCAGGCTTCCCGCTGAGCAGGGAGCCTGATGCAGGCTCGATTCCAGGACCCTGGGATCAGGGCCTGAGCCGAAGGCAGACGCTTAATGACTGAGCCACCCAGGCACCCCCTGGTGCTTTCTATTTACTTATTTTTTTTTTTAAAGATTTTATTTATTTATTTGAGAGAAGAGAATGAGAGACAGAGAGCATGAGAGGGAAGAGGGCAGAGGGAGAAGCAGACCCCCTAATGAGCAGGGAGCCCGATGTGGGACTCGATCCTGGGACTCCAGGATCATGACTTGAGCCGAAGGCAGTCGCTTAACCAACTGAGCCACCCAGGCGGCCCTACCCTGGTGCTTTCTAAATATTAACTTTTTTTCCTCCTCATGAAAACCCCAGAAGGAAGGTAGTATGTTATTCCCATTTTTGAGAAGAGGAAACTTCAGGGCATTTGATCTCAACCAGTTCTCTAGGGTGCCTCCAAGAACAGCCGTGATACCCCTGAAGACGGACAAGGTGGGAGGCTCTGCTGTCCCAGATATCCGGACTCACCATAAAGCTGAGGAACAGAGCCAGCCCACAGAACAGAACACAGTCAGAAACCACCGAGCAGACATGGAGGGAAAGACAGACTTCTTCACAGATGAGGCTGGGGAAACTGGTTATTCATGTGGAAAACATGAAATTGGGTTTCCCCTGATACAAAAAACAATTCTAGGTTGATAAAGACCTGAACGTGAAAGACAGATCTAGAGAGATTTCTGACCTGATGGGGAAATTGCTTCCTGCCTCAGGCTAAGGAAGGGTTCTTGAACAAACATAAAAAGCACAAACCACAAAAAGAAAAACATTTATAAATTCTACTACGTTAAGAACATCCATTCATCAACAAAACACTGTAAAGAGAATGAAAAGACAAGCCATGGAGTAGGAGAAAAGATTTAAAATCTATATATCCATCAAAGGCCTAGTTTTCAGAATATAAAAAAGATCACTAGGGCGCCTGGGTGGCTCAGTTGGTTAAGCGACTGCCTTCGGCTCAGGTCATGATCCTGGAGTCCCTGGATCGAGTCCTGCATTGGGCTCCCTGCTCGGCAGGGAGTCTGCTTCTCCCTCTGACCCTCCCACCTCTCATGTACTCCCCTCTCTCATTCTCTCTCTCTCAAATTAAAAAAAAAAAAAGATCACTAAGAAGCCTCTTGGGTGCCTGGGGGGCTCAGTCGGTTAAGCCTCCAACTCTTGATTTCTGCTCAGGTCATGATTGCAGGGTCCTGGGATTGAGCCCTGAGTGGGGCTCTGCACTCAGCAGGGAGTCTGCTTGAGATTATCTCTCTCCCTCTGCCCCTCACCCCTGCTCTCTCTAAAATAAATAAATGAATCTTAAAAAAAAAAAAAAAAAGAGGCTCTTAGCCCCTTGGGGTTGTGGGTTCAAGCCCCACGCTGGGTGTAGAGATTACTTAAAAACAAAATCTAATATATACATACATCAATGCTCTTTTTAAAAAAAAGATTTTCTTTATCCATTTGACAGAGAGAGACACAGTGAGAGAGGGAACACAAGCAGGGGGAGTGGGATAGGGAGAAGCAGGTTTCCCGCTGAGCAGGGAGCCCAATGCGGGGCTCGATCCCAGGAATGACCTGAGCCAAAGGCAGACACTTAACGACTGAGACACCCAGGTGCCCCCATAAATGCCTTTTAACCCCCAAATCCCACAACCCAATTTTACCAAAAATAGGCAAAACACTTGAACAGGAACTTTGCAAAAGAGGAGAGGCAAACAGCCTTTAAAATATCTAAAAAGGTAGGAGCACCTACATGGCTCAGTCAGTTAAGCATTCGACTCTTGATTTCAGCTCAGGTCATGATCTCGGGGTTGTGAGACTGAGCCCTGCCTTGGGCTCACACTTTCAGGAAGCTCCCCCTGACCACCTCGCCCTCAGTCCTCCTCTGTCAGCTGAGCCCAGTTCAGAGGGAGAGATTCTATTCTCTCTCCCTCTGACCCTCCCCAACCCACTCTCTCTAAGAAAAAGAAAGGAAAGAAAGGAAAGAAAGGAAAGAAAGGAAGGAAAGGAAGGAAAGGAAGGAAAGGAAGGAAAGGAAGGAAGGAAGGAAGGAAGGAAGGAAGGAAGGAAGGAAAGAAAGAAAGAAAGAAAGAAAGAAAGAAAGAAAGAAAGAAAGAAAGAAAGAAAGGAAAGAAAGAAAGAAAGAAAGAAAGAAAGAAAAGAAAAGAAAAGAAAGAAAAGAAAAGAAAAGAAAAGAAAAGAAAAGAAAAGAAAGAAAAGAAAAGAAAAGAAAAGAAAAGAAAATCCAGGAAATCCACTGCACACCAGTCGGGAGAGCAGCGCCCCCGGGTGGTAGAGCAGGAGCTGCGAAGGGGCTGGGGACGTGCTCAACGGGCTTTGGGACTTGGCTGGTGATTATGTGGGTGTTTGCTTTATAATTATTCACTGAACTGGTTTATGTACTTTTCTAAATGTATGTTCTATTTCACCGTTTAAGAGAGAGAAAGTATCTAGGATAAAATACACAAAAATGTTTTTAAAACATTATCTTTTGGTTTTTACTACATGAATGATATTTCCTCCCTTTTACTTTTTTTCTTTGTCCAATTTTTAAAAGACTATGCATTATTCTTAAATTTAAAAAAAAAAAGAAGAAGAAGAAGAAGAAGAAAGCTTTATTATGAAAAGAAATCCTCTCTAACCCACTAGGCCTTGCTCACACATCACAACCTCCAGGAAGCTCCCCCTGACCACCTCGCCCTCAGTCCTCCTCTGTCAGCTCATGAACACTTCTCAGTGCCCTGCTCTGGGGCAGATGCTGGGGCTGCAGAGAAAACAAGGCAGCCATATTCCTGCCTCAGGGAGCTCAAGTCTGGCAGGTGACAGACACAGGCACGAAACGGACAATAAAGTAATTCCGGGCTGGGCAGTCCTACAAAAAAGTAGCTGTGCTGTAGGCTCTTCTGGAACCTCTCAAACACCTGCAGCCTTGCACGGCTGTCATTTTTCAGGCCACTTATCTCCCAACCAGACTGCAAATGGCCCACTGGCCTTTCCACCTGGTGGTGGCCCCCTTCAAACCCCCCACACACACACACAATGCCTGGGGCACAGCCCCACTCAGCAAAAAGTCTCCGGTGTGTGGTGGCCGAGAAGCGACCCCTTCTGACCCAGAGATGTGCTGTCTGGGTGGGAAAACAGCAGTCCCGGGTGGGGGGTGTCCCGCAACAGCGTCCTCCAGAAGCCCCTGGCCCACTTGGGAAGGAGCTGCTGAATGCCCCCCCCCTTTCACCAAACCGGGGCAGGGAGCCCTCTGCGCCCCCAGAACGGTGGGAGGGCTGCCCAGCTGGGGCCACAGCCACAGTGCTCCTGCTGAGGAGGCTTACTTGGGTTTCTTGACGTCGGTCATCTTGGTATGCTCCCCAAACTCGCGCTTCAGGAACTCCTCCAGGGGCCCCGACTCATAGGGCCGCGAGCCCCGGAACACCTCATCCTTCATGCGAAAGTACACACCCCTCATGTAGGCCATGGACTTGCCTAGGAACAAGGTGGGGGAGACACGAGGGCCACGCCCTGCCAGCTGCAGGGGCAGGGGGTGGCAGCCGGGGACCGGCTTGTCTCAGGCACTTAACCCAGCCGGGGCTCCTGGGCCTCTCCTCGGCAACTTCCCACAGAGGCAGACTCCCCCCTTCAGCAGCCCCGAGGCTCTGCACGTCATTCCGTATTCACAATTTTGTATTCTCCTTAGAGAAGGGCTCTGAAAGTGTAAGAGCTTCTAAAGCTAATCTAGACCTACCCCATTTGGCTCAGAATAGAAGGACCAGCCCTGTCCTGTAGGCCTCTGAGGACAGGCAGGGTCAAAGGGGCAGGCTGCACCTCACTCGGGCTAGGGCTGTGCGAGCAGGGTGCAGGGGGGCTGTGGAGTAGAGGGGTCTGCTATTACCAGAGGCTGAACTAGGTGACTTCTCAAATCCCTCCCATAGCCCCCGGGAGTCTGAAGAAGGAAGTGACCCTTTCTGGAGGAGGCTAGGACGTCCGCACCCCAGACCTCATGCCCCACTGGGCAGACACAGATCCAAGATAGCTTTTGTCTCATGGAAGGCAAGAACTGGAAACCAGAGAGGGGATGTGGGGCCCCTGAGGCCAGGGGAGGGAAGTCCCAGAAGACTGCTGACTAATAATCCTCTTCCCAGAGCCCCATGGGACGCTGCTCTCAGCCGCCTCCTGGCCTGGCTGCCTAATGTCCCTGACACCCTGAACTGCTGGGCCATGGCCTCCTCACACGGTCAATACCCAGATGCCTGCAGCTCCCCCATGGGACTGGGGCTCCCTGAGTGGGGGCATGCACCTGCCTCAGCCCCACCACCCCATTGCCCAGTACAGGCCTGGTCTGGCGGTCGCAGGGTCCTCTCCCCATGCCTTCAGACCTGGGGGGTGCACTGGAGAACCTGGAATTGCCAGGCACTGGGGCAGGGATGAAAGGTCAGGGAAGCCGAGGCAGAGGACCGTTCTTGCCTGGGTGGTAGCTGGCTCTGGGAGGGCCCCCTGCAGGCAGCATCACGCAGCCCAGACAGCTCCACAAAGGGGACACTGAGTGGAGACAAGAACCACCTAGAAGCCTGCCTGGTGAGGCACCTCTGTCACCTCTGCGATGCTGTGATGCATGGGTGCCCTGTGGCCTTGGGACGTGCTGGTCTGGCTGTCTAAGGAACTGTCCTAGCCCCAGCAACTCCATGGCTGGGCTCTGTGACTTTGGGGCACTCCTCTCCCCCCACGGCCTTAATTTCCCTGTGGGTAAACAGTGCATGCTGACTGGGGCTCTGGCTTTCTGTGGCTCCGTGGCTCCTCCTTCCTGAGCCCACCCACTGCATCCACCCTCAGAATGGCTTTCCTTATTTCCAGCCCTTCTGAGGCCCAGCAGGGCCTGCCTCACAAGGCTGTGGGGGAGAGTGGTAGAGGCGACTGATGTAAAAATGCTTCGTACACGGAAAGGCTCGTTGTGTCCCCCATGGAGGGCAGGGCACCCAGCCCCAGCCCACCCCCCAGCCCTTCTCTTTCCAGCCTCGCACCCCAATGCCCTTAGCCGCCCCCACAAAGGGCTTCCAGGCCCTCCGCTCCCCAACGACCCTCTTTGCAAAGCTCTGAAAAGAAACTGAGTGCAATTGGAGGGCAGATCCCAACCCCACCGTGCCCTGCTCACACCACCCAGGGACCTGCCCTCACTGTGCAGAATGGCCAGGGCCAGGATGCCCCCTGTGCTCGTCCCCGCCACCCAGTCAAAGAGATCCTTGGTGGTGACGCCTGAGGCCTTCTCGATGGCGATGAGGAGCTGGATGATGACGAGGCCCTTCACGCCCCCTCCGTCCAGGCAGAGCAGGTGGTCGTGGCTGTGGTGGGGACAGCAGTGGGAGAGAAGAGGATCCCGTTACAGCCCAGCACTTTACGTGGGCCTGTGGCCCTGAACACCTGTGAGCGCGTGAAGATAAGGCCCCGTGGAGCTTGCATGCTACTGGGGCTTCTTTGGGGGGGGGGGGGTGGCAGGAGCACAGTCAGTAAAGGAATAAACAGAGTATTTCAGGAGGGGAAAAGTGCAATTAGCAATAAGGAAAGGGGCCAGGTGCCACCTCAGCGGACAGCTGGGTCTGCCTCTCCCACTTGGTTTTGGGTGGGTGTGGATTCCCAGGCCCAGGCCTGCCCCGAAGCAGGTGCCTAAGAAAAGTCTCTTTGAATTAGACAAGGCTGGGGGGAAGGGCTGGTATCCTGCAGCCGGCCAGGAACGGTGGCTGGTGGAGAGGGTGAGGTGGAGAGGGTGGGAGCAGCAGGCGAGGAGGGGGGCAGGGAGGAAGGATCGTCTGTGTGCCAGGAGCTGTGAGGTGCTTCTCCCAGCGTGAATTCGCACAAACATCCCAAACCCCTTCGAGGCCGACACTCCCAGCTAGGAATGAAGCTCGGAGGTTAGGTGACCACCCAGTCACAAGATTGGGAATTAATGCGGCCGGATGGACAGGGGCCTGCTGACTCCTGAGTCACCTGCTCTGCCACACGCCCTGACACGTCTCCACGGCCCAGCCATGCCAGGCTCCCTGCCCTGGGGAAGGGTTTCGGTCTGTGCTCAGACCCAGAAGCTTCCTTTTGGTCTCCTCATCCTTCCATCTCAGCTTAAATGTCACTGCTGAGAGAAGCCTGCTCTGATGCCATCAGCCCCCTCCAGCTCAGCCTGTTCCTCCTCCACCCACTTCCTTGGCGTAGAGCACTTCTAGCTCCCATAAGCAAGCGTCTTGGTTCCCTCGGTCACTGTCTTTCTCCGCGCAGGATGGGATGGAAACTCCCTGAGGGCAGAGACTGGCTCTGCTCTGGGCAGAGCTGTGTATCCAGTGCACTCAGGAGGCGTCGGCAGACAGCTGGTAAATGGAGGCCTGGGTGGCCCACCTCTCGGGTCCCCTGTCTTCCTGGACAAGCTGCCCAGCCCTGCAGCAAGCCCAGAGGGTGGCAGGGGAGGCTGGGCTGTCACCGGAGGCCCACAGGACCGCTGACCAGGGAGGCCAGAGCAGACATGCGAGGGACCCTTCTAAGGATGCGGGGCTTACAACGGAGACATCAACCCAGACGGAGCAAGGCGGAGCAATGTGGCTCACAGCCCTGTGTGGGGAGGTCCCCACAGGGGTGTCCTGATTCTCGCCTCAGTCCTGCTTGCAGGGAGGGTACTCCGGCTGGGGCGAATTACCCTGATTCTGCTGGAGAATCTGTCTCCTCTCCTCTTACTGGCCGGGACAGGTCGGTCCTCCCTCTGGTACCCTCCTTGGCCCCTGCGCAGGTGTGTGCGTGTGCATGCATGTACGCACGCGGGAGGCGCGGCGGCAGGAACCACCAGTATGTGGATGGGGCTGAGGTACCTCCAGGGTGCATATCACAGGGCGGCCTTGGAAACGAGTGAGACCTCCTAAATGGGAGCCAACCCTTCAGGCAAGGAGAGGCAGAGCCACCTGTTGCTACCTTGTAGCCCTAGGAGCAGGGGCTGTGTCTGCTGACTCAACGGCATTCTGTGTGCCCAGAGAGCCTGCAGCAGCAGGAAGGGCGTGAGCTCCGAAGACCCAGGCTCGAGTCTCTGCTCTGATGCTCACTGTGTGACCTTGAGCAGGTCACTTCACTTCTCAGGGACTCAGGTCCCGCACGTGCAGAACAAGGGTCTTAATCCCTCCCCAGGCAGGCTGTTAGGAGCATGGGACAGTAAGAGCCAGAGAACAAGAAAGCAGCTCTATTATGGAAGGGAGAAAAGAGAGAGAAAGCACAGTCGATTCCCAGCACATTCACGCTGGGAACTTGCCTTGCGTGGCAGACATTCTTTCTGGGCCCCAGGGATTGTCCTCAAGGACCAAGGCTTCTGCTCTTTGCGCCCATCACCCAGGCCTGCCTCCGAGGATGGGCCTGGGTGTACAGCAGGTGCTTGGGAAGCCAGCCCACCCATTAGCTCTGTTGGGGGAAGCAGGCCAAGGGGTAGGGTAGAGCCAGGGGAAGCAGGCTCAGCATCACAGAGGGGCTCTGAGTGATCTTCCCCAAGAAACCAGGACAAGGTCAGGAGGGAAGGGACAGGACTGCAGCCCCCTCCATCATGTGACCCCCGAGCCCACATGGTCACTGATGAAAGAGCAGACCCAGGCTCTCTGAAGAGCCAGTCCCTTCTCTGTGAACTACAGAGGACACAAACTACCTCCCAGGGCCCTGGCGTGGACTAGCTGAAAGCCCCGAGCCTGCTGGAGGGCACCAAGCAGAGCCTCGTACGTGCGGTCTCCCTCCCGCCTCCACTTACGTTCGCTTCTCGTCCCTCATGGAGCTCAGGATGAAGGCCGGCTTCCGGGAGCGGGGGATGTGCACGATGTCCTGCAGTTCTGTGAGGCACAAGGTCCAGTGGGCCGGGGCCACGCGGGTGCTGGGTTCCCACCAGCCCTCGGGCCCTGAGAACAGCTGTGGGCTGTGCCCTCCCCCGACCGCCCCTGGCAGGAGCACCTGCCTCCGGCCGCCAGCAAGGGCTCTGCGTCCCAGGACACAGCTGAGCAAGAGGCCACCGGGCTAGAATTCAGAGGGGAGCCCACCTCTCTGGAAAGTGCCCCCATCCCACCTGGAGAGCTCCCAGACTCTCCTCGACGCCTTCCTCCCAAAGCCCCGAAGCCCAAGCACCCCAGCCATGCCCTGTGCTTTTCAGTTCCCACAGCGCTTTCTCATGCATCGGGCAAGCGGAGCTGCTGACATCCATCATCACCAGAATCCTTATTCCCAATTGCCAGATGAAGCTCAGAGAGTCTCAGGGACTGACTCGTCCAAGGTCATTTAGCCAAAAGGGCTGAGTCTGGACATTCCTTGAGGTTTAAGTCCATGAGTGAAAGGAGATAACCAACCACTCTCCAGATGCTGCTCATCCTGATCCCAGGTCTGGAAACTTCCTCAGTGGCCTCTCAGATCAGCCGCACCCACCACCCCCTCCGTGTTCTGCTCTGCGCCCCAAGCCCCCACCCCCGCCGCCACCCGATGCACTGGCTGCCCTCCCACTGGCCCGGCACTGCCATGTCATCCAGCTTCTGACGGGCCCTCCCCACCACTGTGCAGAGTCTAGAAGGAGGAAAGCAGGAACGCAGGCTGCAAGGCAGAGCACCTCCCCCTCACCAGGGCATGTGGCCAGAGGGTGGGCGAGATAAGCGGGAGACTGACCAGGAGAGGCAGTGGACAGAGTGCCAGGGACAGAGTAGTAAGGCCAGATGCATGTGTCTGGCCTGCAGCTGGGAAAAAGAGGGCACTAGGGCTACAGTGAACTTGGGGCTCAGCAGGCTCTGCGGCCCCTCGAGGCCCAGGGCATTACCCATCTGACGCTGCGCCCCAGGCCCACCATCCAGCCTGGCTTGGGTGACGGCCTGCCTGTAAAATTGAGAGATAAAGATGGGGTGGGGGGGCAGGGCCTGGGTGGGGATGGGCAGGGGAGGAGAGGGGCAGAGCCAGAGGACCAACTGGCTGCGGGCTCTGCCTTCCCTGACGGCAGGCTAGGCTGGGCTACCCTGGCTAGGTGCTGGTGTCTGCTTCCACGGCAAGAGAGTAAAAAAAAAAAACCTGGTTTGCCAAGGATTGGTTTCTGACTGCCCTGTTCGGGGGACCCTACTCTCAAACAATCTCGGGCCCACAGAAAGTCCAGAGAACGGACACCATCTCCTTGGGGGCCATCCCCACGGGCACCAAGGACACACAGGGGCAGAGGCAGGTTGCCTGGCCATGTTCAAAGGCCTGTAGGTCACCAAAGGGGCCAGCAGGGGACATAGAGGCCCCAGGCCTGGCAGATTCTGCAGCGTGGCAGAAACACTCCTCATTGGAGCCAGAGGGCCAGGGGCTCTGGACCCCAAGAGCACTCATCACTGCCCACCCTGAGCTCCCAGGGCACAAGAAGCGGCCATGAAAGCACCCCCCTAATGGGTGCCCTGGGGATGCCCAGACCTGAGACCGTGTCCAGGGCATTCTCTCAGGAGACATGGACTGTGGGCCATTAGTCAGGGATCCCTGCCCCCCCAGGCCTCTGGGCTCTATGGGTCACTGGCTGCCTCCAGAGGCTGACAAATCCTGCCCCATCCTTCCTTGTTCCCTTCAACAGCTTCTACCCTGGGACCCGTTTCCTTTGGATAAGGACTGCTCTGATCCCAGCACCTGGGGACCAGCTGGAGAGGAGGGAGCGTGGCAGGGGGGAGGCCTACCTAGGTTGTTTAAGCTGATCGGTGGGGGCTGAGATCTTTCCAGGGAGAAGGAGGAGTGATGTGTCGTAGTGGAGCACTGCTCCGAGGGGGCCCCTTGGGTGAGTGGGAGGCGGTAGTCGGCCCCTACGGTTCTCAGCAGAGTTAAGAGCGTCTTCCTGGTGACAACTAGTCATGGTTTGGGGAGGGGGAGATCGTACAGGATCACAAGTGATGTCAACATGCAAGTGAGAGAGGCCCCTCCTTTCCACACACGGCCCCTGCTCTCATATATCAGGTGGCCTGGGTATGTGGGGGAACCGGACCCCCCAGAGGCCCAACCCTACCCTGACAGGGCGTGCTGACTCCAATCTGTTACAGACAAATAGCTTCCTGGGGCCTGGCAAGGCACGGAGGTCGACCACAGAATATGGAAGAAGGTTGAGGTTGCCCAGTCCGAGTATTTGGGGACCCCTCTTTCCCTTCACTTCCAGTCAAGAAAACAGGACTTCTTGGGGCACCTGGGTGGCTCCGTGGGTGAAGCATCTTCCTTCGGCTCAGGTCATGATCCCAGGGTCCTGGGATGGAGCCCCGTGCTGGGCTCCCTGCTCAGCGGGGAGTCTGCTTCTCCTTCTCCCTCTGCCCCTCCCCCTGGCTCCTACTCACTCTCTCTCTCAAATAAATAAAATCTTAAAAAAACAAACAAACAGGGGCACCTGGGTGGCTCAGTCGTTAAGCATCTGCCTTCAGCTCAGGTCATGATCCCAGGGTCTTGGGATCGAGCCCCACATCGGGCTCCCTGCTCTGCGGGAAGCCTGCTTCTCCCTCTCCCACTCCCCCTGCTTGTGTTCCCTCTCTCGCTGTGTCTCTCTTTGTCAAATAAATAAAATCTTTAAAACAAACAAACAAACAAACCCCAAAATTGGACTTAATTGTATCTACTATAAACTATTTTAAAAATCTAATTTAAGGGATGCCTGGGTGGCTCAGTTGGTTAAGCATCTGCCTTCGGCTCAGGTCATGATCCCAGGCTCCTGGGACGGAGCCCCGCATCAGGCTCCCTGCTCGGCGGGGAGCCTGCTTCTCCCTCTGCCTGCCGCTCCCCCTGCTTGTGCTCTCTCTCTCTCTCCTTCTCTGGCAAATAAATAAATAAATCTTTAAAAAAATAAAATTAAAAAAAATAAAAACCTAACTTAAAAAGAAAGAAAACAGGACTCTTGCCTCCACATTCAGCAATTCTCAAAACCGCTGAATGGAGGGTCCCTTCCAGAGCTCAAAAGGGACCAAGCAGCCTGGGGGCATTTCCCCTCCTCTAGGAGAGATGCCGCAAGAAGTAACGCATGCATGCGCACTTGCACACTAATAACTACACACCCACAGCAACCTCCCCAGCTCCCCAAAACCCCCTGAAGGGGACCCAGGCTTCTGCTGAGGATGATTCGCTTTTTCCAGCCCTGATGCCAAGGCTCCCCAAGTGAACGTGCGGTGCATGCTGCCAGCCTGTGTGCACAGGGCACGCACATGTACTTGTGGAGGGCGGTGCATGCATCAACCCACGGTTGTTCCTGCAAGCGGTCCCATCGGTGAATTCCTCAGGAATGAGCAACTGGCTAACGCTACTGCATGTCCTACCCACCTCCCCAGGAGTCCAGGCACCCTGAAGAACGATGGGGGCCGCACAGAAGAGGACACTGGTTTGGCAAGCCCCTTGGTGGGTTCGAACCATCTACCAGTGATGGCCCTTGTTCTTAGGCACAGAAAGCTTCCCCTCTCAGGCTCCCAGGTGCCCCTGGAAACCCCATGCAGGGAGCACGGGGGTGGGTATGGACAGGATGCTGGTGCCTGATGGCTGGGACCACCCTCTTCCCCAGTGCATGCACCCACCCACCCCTGCCCAACTCTGGTCCAGAGTGCAGGGCACTTACGTTTGCTGATCTTGGAAGCTATGAACGCAGGAGTCTCCCCAAAGTCATTTGGGGTGTCCACCTCTGCCCCAAACACAATGAGGGCCTTGATCATCTCCACATTGTCTTTCTGTTGGGGATGGATTAAGGGGAAAATGCAACAGCTCAGGGAAAGGAAGAGAAAAGGGACGCCAGCCTCGTTCACTTTGCCCATCAACTTGGTGGGCCTCTCATGGGCATGGGAGAAGATGCTGGAACCCTTCAGAACCCCCACCCACCTAATAAGCCAGGCAGAAGCTGGAAGTGACTCACCCCAGCCCCCAGCCCCACCAGCAACTTCTCGAAGGAAGCAATGCATCTATGACCGCTGCCCCAGGAGCCACGGGGACACTGAGGCGTCAGCTGCTGATCACTTTCAGGAACAGCAGCAAGGGGGAGCAGGGAAAGGGAAGGCTGTCCTGCCCATCATGTCTAGGGTGTCTTTCGTGAGGGGTAACTGAGCACACATCCTCCCTGATGGCAGTCTGCAAGTGCAGCTTCTCTCCACGGAGCACTATGCATTTAACATCTGGAGGCTGGGCAGGGGGATGGGGGACATGGTTTCCCAGAACAAACCAATAAACTGGCTGCCAGGAGACCAGAGCTCTGGTCTTATCACCCCCCTCTTCCTGGGGCCTAATTTCCTTGCCCAGAGAATGAAGAGATGCATCTAGAATGCAGTTTTCCAAATGGTGGCTCATGTACATCAGGATTTATATGGACACAGCTAAGTCCGCAAGCTTGAATCATTAGCTACGCATTTCTGCTTTGGTTACCTTTCTTTTGCGTCACTGGTTTACCGCTTTCGGTAGTGATCGAACACTTCCTTCGAAATAAATTTAAGTAAGTTTAAAAGCAAACCAGCTTCAAGAAATGATTAAGTTCGTAATTGTAAACGTGGTTCACGAATGTGCCAAAAACTGTGAGGCTGGTCCGCAAGTACATGCGGTATAGAAAACAAGGGACATTGGCAGGGGCTCCCTGTGAACATGGGATACCCTCTAGAGGGTTCATGAGGGCCACACTGTTTTCATAGGGGCGCCTGGCTGGCTCAGCTGGAAGAGCATGCAGCTCTTGATCTCAGAGTCTTGAGTTCAAGCCCCATGTTGGGCAGTAGAGATTACTAAAAAAAGGTAAGTACACTTAAAACAAACAAACTCTGCTCTCATAAAAAAATCAAGATGTTTGCTTTTTGTGTCGTACTGACTTTTGCACCAATCGTGTAAAAACAGTGATGGATAAAGCTGCCTGGGCCTCAGCACAACAGTCGCATCAAACTAATACTCGCTGTGGTTTTCCTCTCTGCTGCTCGTTCACAGTAAGTAATCAACCAATTAATTAAAAAGCCAGTTTCCCTCAGGAATGTCCTTCATGAATCAGTACGAATTAATTTTATTAAATTTTGACACTGTTTACTCCATGTCATAAGATGGAGAGAAACTGGGATGCCTCGGTGGCTCAGTTGGTTAAGTGTCTGCCTTTGGCTCAGGTCATGATCCCAGGGTCCTGGCATCGAGTCCCACAACGGGCTCCCTGCTCAGCGGGAAGCCTGCTTCTCCCTCTGCCTGCCGCTCCCCCCTGCTTGTGCATGCTCTCTCTCCCTTTCTGACAAACAAAATCTTAAAAAAAAAAAAAAGATGGAGAGAAAGCATAGGTATTTCTGTGGCATGCTAAAGCACAACCGTTATCTTGAGGAAAAGCAGGGATGCAGTTGTTTGAGTTGTGAGCAGAACCATGTTTTTTTTCTTGGAATGCCATTTTTACTTGAGATCATGACTGATGAACTACGATGGGTCAACCTTGGGTATTCAGAAGATGTTCTCAAAAACGAATGCAGTGAGCCTGGCACTTCGAGAAAAACACCTGACAGTATTTTGTGCCAATGATAAGATTCAAGTTTGCAAACAAAAATGGGAATTCCAGAACACTTTTATATGCCATGGGGGGCTGACAGCTTCCCCAAACTGAAAGACTCTTCTGATGAGATCGGTGGGGATATTTACAAATGTGGGATTTTGATACCATACAACGAATTGATTCAACATTTCTATGCATGCACAGTGAAACAATATTTTCCAAGGATGACCTGAAATCATGCATGGGTAAAAGATCCATGCAGAGTATAAGAGATATCAATGGAATAAAGTGTTTAATGGAACAAAGTGTGAAAAGTTCATGGAGATGGTTGTGGGGCCCGCTAGGAATCGACTTGTCAGAAACTACCCCTTGTCCAGTTTAGGTGCAACATTGAAGAATATTCATGATTCTCTGAAAAGGCGCAACTGTGTATCTTTTCCAACTACGTATCTATGTGAGGCCAGATTTTCTTCAAACCGTCCAACATATATTCAACAACATATTGCAACAGAATAAATGTAGTGGAAGACAGGAGAATCAATGTGTCTTCCCTGAGGCCAGGCATTAAAAATATACACAAAAATGTAAAATGATGCCAATTCTTATTGACTATTTTTTGTTTTGGAAAATAAAGTTGTTTTTCATAAAAATGTTACTTATTGGGGCACCTGGGTGTCTCAATCAGTTAAGCGTCTGCCTTCAGCTCGGGTAATGATCCCACCAGGGTCCTGGGATTGAGCCCTGCATTGGGCTCCCTGATTGGTGGGCAGTCTGCTTCTCCCTCTCCCTCTGACCCTCGTCCCTGCTCGTTCTCTCTCTCTCTCTCTGTCTCAAATAAATAAATAAAAAATAATCTTAAAAAAATACAGAACTCATTCTCTAAAAAAAAAAATGTTACTTATTGAGGTTAGACTGTGGTTGGTGAATTGTTATTTTTAAATGAATATTTTGAAAATTTCTTATTTTTAATCTCCAATCTAGTAAATATAGATAAAATCCAAATAAATGAAAAGTCTTTGGGATCTTCAATAATTATTTCTTAAAGAGTATTAAGGGACCATATAAACCCAAACTTCTGAGAACAGATGAACTAGATAATTCTAGGAGCTCCTTCGGTGCTGAAAATGGCCATGATTTTATTTACGGTTTCCACCTCCCAGGCAACAGTGTCTCCACCACGGTTATGGCCTTTGGTATAAAACAGGATGTCTTTGAGTGTGTCCTCAACCTACATCTTTTAGAGTCCCAGATAACTCTGCAATTCCATCCCTTAGAGATCTGTTGAACATACTTATGTATACGTGCTATTGCTACAGAATACGCAACACATACACACACGTCAGTGATGAATAACATCCCCTCCCCTGCATTTAATATGTTCATACTCTAGTTGTCTATCCACACTGGAGGGGCTTTGAGGGCAGGAACTATGCTCTAAAATAAACCCCAAACCATGGCCAACACCTACTGTGAGCCACCAAGATGTATAAGCAGACCCTGCCTTCCGGGAGTTTAGAGTCCCACCCAGGAGAAAGGAACAATATGCAGATGAGTATTTCCCTGAATAATGCGGGGCGGGGGGGGGGGGGGGGGCGAGAACTGACATCTCAGGGACATTTCAGGGATGCTCCAGGGGTTCCCAAGGGTCCGTCACTCACTCCTCTCAACAGCTCTGCCTGGTGGGTGCCGACACCCCCGGTTTCCAGATAAGGAAATCGAGGCTGACAGAGGTGACTTGCCCAAGGTCAAAGCAGGTCGTTGGGGCTGTACTGCTCCTCTCACCCCATGCCCTTGTCAAATGGGGAGCACAGGAGGGAGAGGAACTGCAGCGCAGAGGAAGGAGGTGGTATTTTGGGCTGAGAGGGCGACACGGAAGGCTCCTGAGGGAGAAGGCAGGGTCTAAGCTGGTAAGATTGCCAGCAGCGGGGAAAGGAAGAGGGCACTGCGTGAGGGGAGTGAGGGGCAGGCGCCCCCTCCCCCGCACGGGCGCTGCTGGATGCGGACGGTGGGCTCACCGACATGGCCAGGTGCAGCGGGGTGTTGCCGTGCTCCCCGCGGGCGTCGGCGTTGGCCCCGTAGGTCAGCAACACCATGACACAGTCGAAGCGGTTGCGCATCACGGCCACGTGCAGGGCCGTGTTCCCCGCGCAGCTGGTGCTGTTCACGTCGCAGCCCCGTTTCAGCAGCATGCGGGCCATCTGCGGGAGACAGGGTCCTCGCCGGAGTGGGTAGGTGGGGACACCCGGGTGCCGTCACCTCCTCCCTGAGAGTCCCTGAGGAATTGAGCTTCTGGAAAGCTCCAGCCACAAGAAGAACTTAGGTGGCAGGCCCCAGTTCTGGGGGTGGCCCTAGACCCTGGCCCAGGCTATCAGCACCCCAGAAGTAGAGGACAAAAGGCTGAAGATAGACTGACTGATTTAAGGGGCTTCTGGGTTCTTCCCTGGAGTTAACAGGACCCCATGCATCTCTGCAAACTCCCAGAACTGCCCCACTCCCTGCGACCTTCCCTGGGATCCTGCAAAGGTCTGACCCCTCCCTGGGCCTGGGCAACACACACCCCTATACCTGACAGCCCCGGGGAGCCTGGCCTTTGGAGCTCGCCAGTCCTGCGCCCAAAGCTCAACCCCACTTCATCCCAGTCCTCTGAGCTTGGGTGGGTCACCGCACCCCCTGCACCCAGTTTTCTCTTCTGTGAGAGAAGGGCCTTCTTCACAGAGTGGTGACAATGAACGACAAAACATACACGAAAGGGCCTGACTTGGTGTCTAGCCACTGGCAGGGAGAAGGTGCCCAGCAGAGGTTGGCAATCTCCTCCCTCCTGGCCCATCACGTTTAAGAACAGGCCACAGTCTCTGGGGCACCCAGGGCACTGCTGAGCTCTGCTTCCGGGCAGTGAGACACCAGAGGCCCCCATCCTCCCCGGGGGGTGGACTTGGCTTAGGGAAGGCCTCCCAGAAAGCCACCCAGCCTGAGCATCACACCACCTCCCGCTTGACCAGTTACAAAGACTTTTCTCACACATTGCCTCGCCGACTTCACACCCCCAAAGGCAGCCTGTAGGACGCCCCATTCATACACAAAGAAGCCACGGAGGGGACCTTGCCACCGTGCCAGTGAGCAGCAGAACAACACCGGGATGCCATCTATGTCTCCCCCTGCAGGACCACTAAGAGATCAACCCCCACGGCGCCATCCCCGGAGTCATCTTAGGAACCGGCTTCCTGCAGGCAGCTGAGGAACAGGGGGCTCTGGGACTCTGCCCCCTGCCCACCCACCACTCACCCTCAGGCTGCCTACCTCAGCGGTCTTGGCCCAGTGGAGGGGGCTGGCTCCATAGCGAGGGTCTTTGCTGTGGATCTGGTTGCTGTCCATGCTGATGATCATTTCAGCACACCTAGGGAGAAAGGAGCCATCGGGCAGTACAGAAGGTCGTGGGGGTGGAGGGAGGTGGCCTGGGGCTGGAAAAGGCCATGACTTGGGGCTTCATCTCCTGGTGAAGAAGAGTTTCTGCAAAATTTCTCTTGGTTTTGCAACAGAACCAACCAGCATGTATGCTATGGTATGTCAAGGGTATCCTGGGCCCCCACAGGCCTAGCTCAAGCCCCCACCTCCAGAAAGTCTTCCCTGATAACTCCAATCAGCAATGATCACTCTCACTGGTGCTGGCCTTAAAGTCAGGCAGGCCTGGGTAACCCCAGCTTCCTCACTGGTGATCTCTGGCGAGTGGCTGAGCCCATCTGCAACATGGGCATGGTCCTCACTGGACTGGTGGGGATTAAAGGAGAGAAGGGATCGAGCCCCGCATGGGGCTCCCTGCTCAGCGGGAAGTCTGCTTCTCCCTCTTCCTCTGCTGCTCCCCCTGCTTCTGTGTGCACCCTCCCTCCCTGTCAAATAAATGAAATCTTAAAAAAAAGGGGGGGGTAGGGAATTCTGATATATGCTACAACACTAATGAACCTTGAAGACATTTTACAAAGTGAAAGTCAAGTCCCAGGCCCAAACCGGGCTCTATAAAGGTCAGCTGAGTTGACATAAATAGCAGAGGGGCTCCCAAATTGGAGCCGGGATGGGACCTCTGTGCTGGCTACCACATGGTGGCAGAGGGATGTCCCCGCTGGGGCCCTGGGAGGACGTGGCCATGTGGGGCTGTGTAGGGCATGCCCACAGTGTGAGGCCACTCGCATCGTCTTCTGTGCATGATCCCTTGTGATGTGTACCAGCCCCACAGGGGGAGGCCTGGCAGGGGCAGAGAGGAATGTGGCCAGAGGCGTCTAAGGAGCGAGCGAGCCACGCAATACCAGGCCCCTGGACAGGAAAGCTTGGGGTGGCCGGAGCTGAGCCAGAACAGGGCTGCCATGCCACCTCTCGGGGATAAAAAAGCATCAGCCATCACTTGTGCCCATTTGGGTTGCAACCTGCAATCAGGGAACATGACTACTGGGGATGAGGGTTTTGGTACTGTCTCCAACCATTTGGTCAAGTCTTCCTGAACATTCTAGTCCATCTTGGCTGTGCTGCGGAGGATCACGGGAAGGTAGGCTGGCCCAAGTTTGGACTAGACCTTTGAGGGGATAGCCATGGCAACGGGGCCGGCAAGGTGGGTGCAGACTCCAGGACTCCAGAAAAAGGGAAAACCTGCGGGAGGGCAAGGCTTGCCCCCGACGCGTGTGCCGCCCTCTGTGCTCTTCCCCTGCCTGTCCAGCACACAGCCTAGAAGGACCCAGTGACTTCTGTGTCTCCTGTCCGGGTCCGTCTCTTCAAGGCCAGCGCTTAGCACAGCGCCCAGACAGAGGGACCGACTGAGCCCTTCATTCCGTCAGTCATTCTAGATACTGTTCCCACTGGGCATGTTTTGAGATATTCATCTCTCTCTCTCTCTCTGTTTTTTTTTTTTAAGATTTATTTATTTTAGCGAGAGAGAGCGCACACAAGCAGGAGGGGCAGGGAGAAGGAGAGAGAGAGAGAGAATCTCAAGCAGACTCCACACTGCACACAGAGCCCGACACAGGGCTCAATCTCATCACCCTAAGATCATGACCCAAGCTGAAACCAAGAGTCGGATGCCCAACCGACTGCACCACCCAGGCACCCCTTCATCTCTTTAATCACACACCCCCCACCCTATACACACACGCACGCACGCACGCACATACACACACACACTTCACATGGAGAATTTTCCTGAGACCAGGATTTCCCAGGTCTGGGGAGAAGGGAAGAAATGCGAGAGTGGTCCAGAGCTCCCCAAGGCATGGGCCTGGTACCTGCATCCCAGCAGCACCACCAGCCTGGAAGGATGGACACATCTAGGCAGAAGGGGCTCTGGGCCACCTCGCCAAGCATTCCTGGGCTTCGAGCCAGGAATCTGTGAAGCCACAGAGCAGCGCTGTAGCCACGAAGGGGTTTAGATCGGGCTGGTGGGCCTAGACAGAAGAGGACCCATCCTCTAGGACCCAGCCCTCCTTGGGGCTGCATGTGACTCTGGCACAGGAGGACCACCTGGAGGAGGTGGAAAGGGGGGACCCCGGGGAAGACTTGGATTGTTCTTCTCTAGTCTGGTAAAGGGAGGATCCCGGACAGAAATTAAGGTGCATTACAGAAAACATTTTAAAATGCTACTCTTTGCACAGCTAACTTTCTGGACTGAGATTCACATCCTCTACACGTTCATCAAGTACCTTGTTCGGGCCAGGCTGGTCCTCGGCACAAGTAGCAGAAACACATCTAATGAGCCTGCGGAGGCCAGTGCTCACCTGGGCGTGAGAAGAGCTGCGGGAGCCAGAGGCCCAGCCAGCCAGGCGGGGGAGTGAGGTCTTACCCCTTATGGGAGAACTTCATGGCCGTGTGGATGGGGTAGCCAGCGGACCCCATGATGTTGCACCGAGCATTGCAAAGGAGCAGCACGCGGACCATCTCCTGCTTCCCCATCTGGCAGGCCAGGTGCAGCGGAGTCTGTCCCTGGTTGTTCACCTGGTTCAGGCCAGCTGATGCGTTCTTCCCTAGGAGCTGACAGCGGGACACCGGGGTGGGCTGGAGCCCAACAAACACAAGTCCCCGCATGACCCTTCCTCACACCCTCCGTGCCAGTCTCCTGCGCCCACTTGAAGGGAAGGGAAGTCTGACTCTGTGAAAACACGGTAGGGACATTAAGGGGAGCAACAGAGAAAGGAGGTTTGCCGGAAAACAGGACGCCGGCTGTACCAGGGTTGGCTGGGGGCTGATCTGGCACAGCTTGGCTCATATGAAAAACTTCCCAACCAAGAAACCTGTTGTTCGTTTGGATGGGCACTGGGGGTCTGGGTGGGAGTGATTCCTGCTTTTCATTGTGTACTTTCGTCATATTTTCTTCTCTCCTGCTTGAATTTCTTTCTTTTTCTTTTTTTAAGATTTTATTTATTTATTTGACAGAGAGAGACACAGTGAGAGAGGGAACACAAGCAGGGGGAGTGGGAGAGGGAGAAGCAGGCTTCCTGCTGAGCAGGGAGCCCGATGTGGGGCTCAATCCCAGGACCCTGGGACCATGACCTGAGCCCAAGGCAGATGCTTAATGACTGAGTCACCCAGGCGCCCCTCCTGCTTGAATTTCTTTTTGCTAGGTTCACATATTATTTTTTCAATTAAAAAGAAAAACAAACAGGCAATCCTTTCTGCCCATGGGCCCCGTCCTATGCTTTAATAAAAACACCTTTTTGCACTAAAACAAACAAACAAACAAACAGAACAAACCAGTATTACAAAGAAAGCCAGGAGGTTTCATTTCCTCACTTGTGGCCGAGTGCTGTCTCCATAGGTTTAACTACAACTCCTGTGCACCCGGGGGACCTCGCTGGGCCTGTCAACAGGCTGGGGACATGGCAAAGAGGTTCGACTCCAGGGCCACCCCCACTGCTCACAGCTCTGCCCCTCCCTGGGCACGTTTCTTTAACTCATGGAACCTCAGTTTATTTGGCAATGAGAGGAGGATCATGACCCCTCCCCTCCCCAGAGAGGCTATTTTGAGAATTAACTGGAACACACAACACTCAGTACAGGGCCAGACATGAGACCAGCCCACGACAAAGGACAGTTGAGTGTGTGCCTGCCGTCTGCACAGAGGCAGGTCCTGTGGGGCACAGTGCTGGGCACAGAGCCGGCTCTCAGGAAAGATGGAGTTCACCAGAGCACATGGAAATCCCTTCCCTCTGCACCAATCATACAACATGAACACATATTTTTGGGAACAATGTCGTTCCTTTCTGATGCCAGGGCAGAGAAGGACATAACCTTTAAAAGAATCTTCTAGGGGCGCCTGGGTGGCTCAGTTGGTTAAACGGCTGCCTTCGGCTCAGGTCATGATGCCAGAGTCCTGGGATCGAGCCCCGCTTCGGGCTCCCTGCTCGGCGGGGAGCCTGCTTCTCCCTCTCCCTCTGCCTGCCTCTCTGCCTACTTGTTCTCTCTCTTTATCTCTTTGTCAAATAAATAAATAAAATCTTTAAAAAATAAATAAATAAAAATAAATGTAAATTAAAAAAATAAAAATAAATAAAAGAATCTTCTAACTCTGGGCAATAAAATCCTGTCTGGTACTCTGTCTTTTCCATCCAATACATAAAGTCGCCTTTAATGACATCACTCTATCTACTTGCCTATGATTTTTATTTTCATTTCTCAGCCTGATGATCAAATATTTAACAGGAGGGGTATGTCTGGTGCAAATGTCTAGAGGAGCCGGATGGAGTTTTGAGTTCCTGTAAAAAGCTAAGCTCAGGTCCCGCTGAACTGTAAGCCTGTCCGGGCAGGGCGGGAAATGAATTCATGCAGCCCAGGGTCGGGCTCAGTAGGGGCTCGGGACAAGCCGAACCGAACTGCTTGGCCGGACTGGGCCTCCAGTTTAGTTTGCTGGGTGGGGGGACCTCCCTAGGGTTGTCAGATCAGAGCCCAGTAGCCGAGGATGTGTCTCCTTGGTAAGCATGAGGAGGGAAGGGGGGGGACGCCCTCCAGGAAGGAGCTCGGGACAAGTGGGGACAAGCTCCAGTCATCCCCCCGGCCCCCCGCTGCTCACCTGCAGCACCTGGGCATTGTCACCCTGGACAGCGTAATGGAAGGCTGTCTCCCCATTGTTGTCCGTGACGTCCATCTGGGCGTGGCAGTACTGCACCAGCTCCACCAGGATCTCCCCGTCACCCTTGCGGCAGGCCAGGTGCAAGGGGGTGCAGCCCTCCTCACTCTCCCTGTTATTGGCGCAGCTGTAGGGGCGGGGGTGGGGTGGGCACAAGGAGGGAAGGGTGCTGAGAAACTCAGGGGCAGCAGAGGGCAGTGGGCTAGGGGCTCAAGAGCATTCCTGCCACGCTCGGGCTGGCTCACAATTTATTTGGGACCAATGTGATTTTAACAGTCATTTACTTGCACGCCCGTACGAGGGATGGGTCCTAGGGCCCCACCAGCCAGAAGTCGGTGGTGGGGTGGCACAGAACGGGTCAGAATGCTGAAATCTCATCAACCTCAGACAGTTCACTTAACCTTGCTGGGCTTCAATATCCTGATCTACAAAAGAATAACAATAATGCCCGCCCTAGGAAAGGGACAGGGCCTCGGGGAGGTTAATCCCCACAAGGTCCAAGAACAGGCCTGGAAACTATAAAGGGCAGCGAGGAATTCTGAGCCTAGGGCCTGGGGGCTGAGCCATGCTGTGGCCACCTCAGGGCAAGTGGGTGAGCCAGAATACTTCAGCAGGGCCCACACAGTCCCCTCTCGGGGGCACATCTGCTGACAAAAATATTGGCTGAAGAGCCACGTGAGAGAGGGAGCAGCCAGATCTTTGGAAGAAGACACGAGGACCTGAGGCCTCTTCAGCTCTCTCCAGCAAAGCGACCTAGCACGGATCATATCCAAGGTACTGGGCAACTTTTGGCTTTACAGAGGGAAACTGAGGCAGGACTGAGCAACTGCCCCAGGCCCCGCCCATCCACACACACAGGCACATGCACTGTCCCTCCTGGCCCACCTGATGATGCGGCTGTGGTGGAAACACTCTCGGATCCCCAGTTCCACCGCCAAGTGGGCCACCGACCAGCTGGGGTGGTTGCGGATGAGGTCGGTCAATTGCTGCAGGACCTCCACGTGTAGGATGTGGCTGGAGCTCTCGTAGAAGGGCGGCAGCTGCGAAGAATAGTGCTGGAAGTTCACGAGGGCATCCGCCTCCGTCTCCAGCTGGAAGAGTCTGTGGAGCCGGGACACGGGAGGACAACACAGAAATGAGCAGAAGCCTTGGGTCCCCCCGTACACAGGCTGCTGCCTGCCTCTGGCCGTGCAGGGACCCACTTCAGCTGGACTCCCCTTCCCACCGCATGCACATGCGCACACACGCACGCACTCACACACCCACCTCCAAACGGAGTCAGGATTTTATTTTTATTTAAAAAAATTTTCTTTTCCATTTTTTATATCATCTCATGGTGCTTTTAAATTTTATTTTAACAAAGCCCTGTCATATCCACTTTCTAATTTGATTATGACATCTGAGAGCCCCAGCCTCAAGTCCCCGGCCCTCGCACACCATAGGAAGTAAATAAGCGTATAACTTAAATGTCCAGCAGAATACGATATAAACTGAGGCACAGCTATGTGATGGAACATTATGCAACCATTAAGATGCGATATTAAAAGAACAGTGAAATGTGATTTTGTAATGTTAAGTAAAAAAGCAAGATACAAATTTTATATGATACAATGTGATCTAAATTGTGTTAAAAAATATGTCAAAATGTACATGGTAGTATAGTAATCGAAATGTTCTTTATCCACTTCTGAAGTTTCTAAATTTTCTACAATGAGTTTATATAATTTTTGTTTTTTTAAGTAGGCTCCACACCCAGCATGGAGCTCAGTGTGGGGCCTGAACTCACAACCCTGAGATCGAGACCTGAGCCGAGATCAAGAGTTGGACGCTCAACTGACTGAGCCACCCAGGTGCCCCTATAATTTTTTATAATCAGAAAAAAATTTTTGTTTTTTCTTGTTTTTTTGAGAAACCAATCAGATGGTATCCCTTCCCTCTAACTCCCCCAAAGGAGGAGAAGAACGATCATCATAAACCTTGTTCATTTTTAGAGTTGTGTTTAAGTCCCAGGTTTGCTATTAAGCTGCTGTGTGACCTAGGGAAAATTCTTTCCCTCCCTGAGCCCTAATTTAAACATGAGACCAACTGTACCTGTCCCACCTATCTCACAGAGGTACTATGAGAATCAGATGGGATAGCCAAGTAATAGCACTTTAGAAATGGATAATCACAATGACGGTTGACACTGAAGATACTTGAAGTTTTGACCAGGGCTTTCAACATTAAAGACCCATGGTCAGCCAGGGTCTAGCAGAGGTGGTGCCCAAAGAGTGTTGGCTCAACAAGGCTCGCCTGTTCTTTCCAAGAGAGAGTGCAATTGTTTAGCAAATATCTACTGAGTGCATGTTCTGCACCTGCCATTGTTCTAGATGGAAGGGGTAAATTAATGAACAAAACAGATGACAAGCCCCACCTTCCCGAAGCCCGTGTTCTTAGGGGAGAGACCAACACAATGCGTAAGCGACAAATCAAAATAAGAAAGTACAATAAACAAATCGCCAGGTATTAAGTGCTAAAGAACAAACAAAGAAAGGAGGATATGGGAGGAAGTCCTTCCTCATTCTCCTTGGCTGGTTTTGTTCCATCTCGCCCACCTCTGCCGTCGGAGGGCTCCATGTTAAATGCTGCTATATGTCAGACACGGAGACACTAAATGACACTGACAAGGACACTAAAAACTGATCACTGGATTTAGCATCAATAAAATATTAATGACCCTGACAAAGCACTTTTGGTGCAACAGTGGGAACCGGAGCCTGATGGGAGAGGGCCTGAGAAGGAATGGGATGTAAGAAATTGGAGAAGCAAGGGGCGCCTGGGTGGCTCAGTTGGTTAAGCGACTGCCTTCAGCTCAGGTCATGATCCTGGGGTCCTGGGATCGAGCCCCGCATCAGGCTCCCTGCTCAGCCGGAAGCCTGCTTCTCCCTCTCCCACTCCCCCTACTTGTGTTCCCCCTCACGCTGTCTCTCTCTCTCTCTGTCAATTAAATAAATAAATAAAATCTTAAAAAAAAAAAAATTGGAGAAGCAAGTATAGACGATATTTGTTAGGGGGTTCGCCACAGAGGGGAGCAAACTGAGGCAGCTAATGGGGAAAGTGAAATCAGGCATTTGAATGCTGCTGAGACCAACCCAAAAGAAAAGAGGATCTCTCGGAGGACTCCCAGTTCCACAATGATGGCCCAGGTAATGTGAACCAGACTGCCCCCTAGGGACAACCAGAAATGCTGGACAAAATGTAAAAGGCATCCGCTTGAGGCGCTGGACAGGGAAGCAGACAGGGATGAAGTGTCAGGTGGGAAGGGGTTATGGAAACCCAGGAAGTGAGCCTGGTGGCCTGCTCAAGAATCAGAGGGGATAGCCTGCTGGCACTTGAGAGGCTGGAGGGATACATCATAGATCATCAGCAACCTCATGGGCTTGGGGGACAGGGACTGGAGGCCAGGGGAGGGCCCTGATGAACCCTCTTACTGTGGGTGGAGGTCCTGAAGGACTAAGGCATAAGATGAGCCACAGTAGACAGACCCTCCCAGAGACTGCAGCTCAGCTCCAAATAATTTCAGTTCCAGAAAATGGATTGAAATTATCCTTACTAATGATAATGTTCCCAGGTACCTGGGAGAAGCAAACATAAAAGAAACATTAAGCCAGGCTTCAAACTGTTTCTACAAGCATCGTTGCAAATCCAAGGGCCAGCACAGAATCAAAACTCACCAAGCACAGGAGATACTACATGATGTGAAAGAAAACCAACAGAAATAATGTATGATGGAAACAGATCTGTAAGTAAGGGGCTGCAAATACCGAAGTCATCTGACACAGACTTTAAAATAACTGCGATAGGGGCACCTGGGTGGCTCAGTCAGTAGAGCATGCAACTCTTGATCTCAGGGTTGTGAGTTCGACCCCAGGTTGGGCATAGAGTTTACTTAAAAAAATAAAATAAATGTGATAATATTTAAGAGGATGAAAAGGAAGATTTAGAATTGGGGCAAAGAACTTGAATCCATTTTAAAAATGCGAATTACAGCTTATTAAAAAATACAACTGCTGAAATGAAGAACCCAGTGACCAGGTATAAAAGCAGACTGGACAATGCTGAAGAGAAAACTAGTGAACGGGAAGATAGGCCAGAAAAGAGGAAACAGAATAGAGCCTGGGGAGCCAAAGGATGGAAAATGCAGGAAAGTTGACAACAGACATAGAATATATAACAAAAAGATCTACCATACATATAAATGGAGCTACCAAAGCAGGATAGAAAGAGAACTGGAGAGAAACCATATTTGAAGAGTTAATGTCTGTGAACTTTTCAAAATTGATGAAAAAAAAATGTCATAGTGATTGAAAATATCTATGAGCCTTCCTGCACACACACACACACACACACAAATAGAAATCCACACTTAGGGACCTTGTGGGTTTTAAAACATGGCCCCCAAATTCTTTGACACTGCTCCCATTGAGACATGATGTCTCTTATCATTATCCCATGATGTCTCTTTACCCTTTCATCTGGCTCTGCAACTGCTTTACCAACAGAATAGGGCAGAGGTGATGCTGCCCTAGTTTCTGGACGAAGGCTTTAAGAGACTGGAAGCTTCCACCTCTTTTCTCTTGAGATCTGGCTATCACGCCATGGGGAAACTGACACAACCCACAGGGACGACCCTTGGTCCTGGACCCTTAGCCCTGGACAAACTCGCAGCCAACAGCCTGCAGCAACTTGTCGGTTGTGAGTGAATCATCTTAGAAGTGGATCCTGCAGTCCAGCCACCCCGGCTCATGCCATGTAGAGCAGAATAGAGCTTTTCCCACTGAGCTCTGCTCAAATTGCAGATTTGTGGGCCAAGTGATTGATCGTTGTTTTAAGCTGCAGAGTTTTGGGGTAGTTTGTTACGTAGCAGTAACTGAGGATGACACATATCGGTCAACATACTGAAACACAGCAAAAACTGACACATGTACCATATTACAAAGGCTATAAACAAAATGTGAAGAAAAATACTAAAAATAGCATAGGAGAAAGTTATCTTCAAAGACTGACAGCCAGCTACTCAGCAGTGGAAAACAGAGATAACGGAATGACATTCTTAAAGAGCTAAAAGAAAATAAACGCCAATGAGAATTCTGTACCCAGCATGCTTCCCTTTAAGTATGAAGTTGAAAGCAAAACATTTCACTAGTCAGGGGCGCCTCGCTGGCTCAGTCGGTGGTGTGTGTGACTCTTGATCTTGGAGTCGTGAATTCGAGCCCCACGCTGGATGTAGAGATTACTTAAAATAAATAAGTAAAATGTTTTTTAAAAAATTTCACTAGTCACACAAAGAGAAAGAGAGAAAAGGCTTTGTCATTAGTAGACCTACACGACAGCGGATATAAAAGGATTTTCTTTGGGTAGAAGGAACTTGATCCCATATGGATGGTCTGAGACACAGGAAAAAAATAAAATACCATGAAAATGGCAAGTATGTGGGTGAATCTAAATAAGAATTGGTGGCATAATGTCTTGTTGGGTTTAAAATAAAAATAGAATTAAAATATATATATGTACATACATACATAGCATAGAAGCCTGGAAATAAATGGGGTTAAAAAGTTCTAAGACTCATTTACTGTTCTGGAAGACACTAACGTACCAATTATACTTCAGTAAGGCCAAGGATGTGTGTTACAATCTCTTGGGTTCTATCAAGAACTGGGAAGGGTTTCAGTTTTTGCTCTACTTGCAAACTAACAAGTTAGCCTGACACAGTTTCACGGGTGCTGGCAGAAGAAACAAGATTCCTGGATCAAAGACAAAGGACAGTTTATTGCTCACAGCAACAGCAGTGGTCAGCTTGAGCATTTGTGCCAGTCCCCTGGGATCCAGTTCCCACAGGGTGACATGAAGAGGGCCAGGTGACACCTGCCCTTGTTGTGCTAGGACAGAGAGAAGCCCGGAGTGTAGGGAACTTGAATCTTCTACCATCGTTAAAAAGCAAATCTGCCGAAGCTTTGCTCTGGAGGATGATATGATTCTTATTACACAACAGAGTAAGCAAACCTCCCCCTCTGCTCTAGGGAAAGACCTGATCTCTATCTTCTAAGGCTGCTGGCTATACAAACATCCTTGTAAAGATAGCCTGGAACAAAGGAAGTCAGTGTCTCTGCTTGCAAGATATACAGACCCACGAGAAACCCGTGGAGAACTATCCCCCAACAGCTGTCACTGAAAGAGAATGACAGAATGCATAACTTCCAAACTGACAGGGAGGGAACACATGGGATAATAAGAAAACACTTGATCATGAATTGCAAAACCATTATGGTACGTGAAAAAAAAAAAAAGTCATACAACTGCATGCTGTATGATTAGAAGGCAAAACCATAGTGATAAAAAGCAGACAGTGTTTGCCAGGGGCTATGGTGGGTGCAGGGGACTTACTGCACAGGAGCAGGGAAGGAATTTTGGAGACCACAGAACTGTTCTGTATCTTGACTGTGGTGATGGCACGTGGGTGTGTACCTTTACTGAAACTCATCAAATGCTACATGTCAAATTGGTAAATGTCATTTTTTTGTAAGTTGCATCTCAGTAAAGCTACCTAAGACTAAACAAAAATAAGGGTGCCTGGCTGACTCAGTCAGTTAAGTGTCTGCCTTCAGCTCAGGTCATGATCCCAGGGTCCTGGCATAGAGTCCTGCATCGGGTTCCTTGCTCAGCAGGGAGTCTGCTTCTCCCTCTATCCCTCCCCCTGCTCATGATCTCTCTCTCTCTCTCTCTCTCGGATAAATAAATAAAATCTTTTAAAAACAAAACAAAAATAGGGGTGCCTGGGTGGCTCAGTCGTTAAGCGTCTGCCTTCGGCTCAGGTCATGATCCCAGGGTCCTGGGATCAAGCCCCACATCGGGCTCCTGGCTCAGCCAGGAAGCCTGCTTCTCCCTCTCCCGCTCCCCCTGCTTGTGTTCCCTCTCTTGCTGTGTCTCTCTCTGTCAAATAAATAAATTCTTTAAAACATAAAAATAAAAAATAAAACTCAATGCATAAGAAGACAAAAAGAAAGGAATAAAGAAAATAAAATAGGGGTGCCTAGGTGGCTCAGTCGTTAAGCGTCTGCCTTCGGCTCAGGTCATGATCCCAGGGTGCTGGGATCGAGCCCCGCATCGGGCTCCCTGCTCAGCGGGAAGCCTGCTTCTCCCTCTCCCTCTCCCCTGCTTGTGTTCTCTCTCTTGCTGTATCTCTCTCTGTCAAATAAATAAACAAAATCTTTAAAAAGAAAAGAAAATAGGTGGAACAACAACAAAAAGAAAATAGCAAGATGACAGATTTAGACTCAAACATATCAGCATTATATTAAGTAGAAATAAACTAAATGTTCCAAATAAATATAAGGAATAAGAGACAAGGATAATAGGAGAGAAAGAAAAGACAACTCCATACTCTTAACAAGATTAAAAATATAAGGAAATTATATATAAATATATAATATAGATATTATAGATATATAATACATATTATATTATATTTATATATATTTACATATAAATATATATACTGCATTTTTATATATAAATATATAAATAAAATATAATACTAACCAAAAAAAAAAAAAACTGGTGAAGCTATATGGATATGAGACAAAGTAGGGTTTAAGGTAAAAAGTATTACAGAAACAAAGAGAGACAATTCATAATGATAACAGTTTCAACCCACTAGGAAAATATGGCAATTATAAATTAATATGCACTTCATAAGAAAGCTCCAAAATATAGTCAAACTTGACAGATTTTTTTAAAACTAGACATTTTTAAGAACAATTAAATCATCCATAATTCCAACAACAAAAAAAACTAAACAAACCCGCCATCACATTGCAATATTTTAATAACTCTTACTACTCATAAACAATCAAACAAACAAACAAAAAAATCCCTTTTGGCTCTAGAATCATTAGTAAACCTGACCTGGCAGGCATATATGAAACACTATTCCCACCAGCTACAGAATACATGTTCTTTTCCAGCCACACAAACAAGTTAGAAATACTGGATGTAAGCTGGGCCACAATGTAGATCTGAACAAATTTCAAAGACCTAAAATACTGAGACGGTGTTCTCTGACCACGATGAAACTAAGCAAGAGATCAATAACAAAAAGAGAATGAAAAGTTTTCCATACGTTTGAAAATTAAGCAAGATACATATAAACTATCAATGGTTCAAGCAAGAAGTCGCAGGGAAATTTGGGAAATGTCTCGACTCAGTGGTAATGTGAATATTCTGTATCAAATTCGCGGAGGAACCTCCACCTCTAGATAGGACAGAGAAGCTTATATCAAACTAGGCTTCCTGCTGAAAATGAACAGAAAGGCAGGATCAAATGCCGATGAGTACCTGAAGGCGCTGGAGGAAACCTCAGGGAGGCGAAGATACAGGCCAAGACTGTAGAGAAGAGGGAAGCACGCTGAGGTAAGCCCCACATTTCCACTCAGGGCACTCGGGGATCTGTGGTGCAGGATATGAAGGACAGAAAGGCTGGGAGGCAGCCAGGTGCTACCGCAACCCCACTAGGCTGGGTAGAGAGAAGCCAGCATCCAGAGTTGCCAAGAACACCAGAACTTGAAGGAATCACAGGGAAGTAAGCCCAAAGTTCTGCATGCGATCTTCCTTCATAAGCTAGGCAGAGCAAGATGCCAAGAAACCAAATGGAAAACAGCAGCAGAGAGGACCCAGAGCTGAGTGGAAACTGTGCGGTTTTGCAGTCCTTGCAAAACAGAGATTCAAGTTCAAGGCCCGCCAGGTGGAAGGACACTGGTAAACCAAGGCCTTCTACTGAGGTTTGAGAACTTCTACCCCGAGAGTAGACATGATGACCAAGGAGTCAATTCTAGGTAGATAATCAATCTAGTGACAAAAGGCAAAAATAGTAAAACTTCTGGAAGATACTATAGAAAAATATTCTCAACCCCTCCGGAATTAGATTTTTTAAGTGTTCAAGGGCAATGGAGCAGGGACTTCACTAAAGGGGATTGCCAAACGGTTCGTCAACTTATCCAAAGGTGCTCAAACTCGTATGTCATCAAACCAAAGCATATGAAAGCCACAATAAGACACCACTACATACCCAACAGAATGATAACTTTTTTTTTTAACTGGCAACACTTAATAACGGGAATCTCCTTCACTGCCAGGAGGAAACCAGAGGGCATTATCCGCTGAAGTTGACGATGTGTACGGTCTCAGCTCACCAATTCCACTCCCCGGTAGACGCCGGACAGAAAGGCATGCATACACGCACCAAGAAAACCAGAAGCAGCCCCAAATCCCCATCGGTGGATGAGTAAATGAAGCTGTGGTGTAGTTAACACTGTGGAATTGTCCTGCATGGAAGAAGTCGGATCCAGTTCCATGCAAACACATATATAGAAATCTCACAGATAAAATGCTGAGCAAACAAGCCAGGCACAGAAGCAACTACCATACAAACCCTGAACCCTCAGGGTTACCTTTTGGGGGCAAGGGAGCAAAAGGGCGGCTTCCGGGGTGCGGCAACGTTCTACCTTTTGACGTGGGTGCTGGTTAAAGGTATTTGTGATACGTCATTGAGCTGTGGGCACTTTTCCCTGTGAGGCGTATTTCCCTATTTTTAACTAGTTTAGAGAGAGAACAGGAGGAGGGAATTGGGGACAGCTGAATAGAGACATGCCTGGGGAGGAAAGTGGAGTCAAGAATGCATTTTTTTTTTTTTTTAAAGAGAGAAAACAGCACATTTGTATAGCAGTAGAAAATACCTAGTCAAGAGGGGGAAGTCGCAGAGGAGAAAGGAAGGAATTGCTGAACTGATGTCCTGCAGTAGATGAGGGGATGTTGACCCTGATGGGGACTGGCCTCTACAATGACAACAGGGAAGGTGCAGTATGTGGGTGCAGGTGCGGGCAGCCGGGGTGCGGGCACTCACCAGCTGTAGGTAAGCACGAAGGGGAGGGCAGGAGGGGAGGGACAGGGTGAGGCCAGGGCTGCCAAAGGGCAGGGCTCATTTGAAGTGGGAGCAAGCAGCATGGAGGGGAGCCCCGCCAGCCATGGTGGAGCCATGGTGGTGTTGGGGTTTTGACAAGCAAAGATGACAAAGAGAGAAGTAAGAAAGCAGAGAGGGTCTGCAAGGGTGTAATCATCATGACAGGCCACGAGTTTCTGCAGGGCAAGAACTGAAGTCCATGAAAGGGACGGGGACTATGGCAGGGGGATGGCTGGGTCCATGTCTGCAGGGGGCAGGGAACTTGGCATTCAGAGGACAAAGGAGAAGGAGCTGGAAAGACAGGAGGCAGAGGGTGGAAAGTGGGGCACTCGACACTTGCATTTGTGGAACAGCTCTTGTTACTGGTGATGACAAGGTCCAGGGAATAGCTGTGTGGGCTGGGAGAGGTCTGGCCCCAAGAGCCATGGGTGTGAGGAGGGGCACCCTGTGAGTTTCAGTCACCGAGTCAAGACAGGTAGTGATGGAGAGAGGAAGCTCCAGGCCAGGGGCGCACCGCCCCGAGGGTGTGGGGGAAACCCCAGGACAGGCTGACATGAATTTCAAGGCTAGGGAGCAAGGGGCTGTCCCACCTCCAGGCCCAGTGCAGGAAAGACCAGGAGAGAAATCTCTCGAGGCCCTCAGGGGAGAGCCAGGTTTTGGTTAGAGCCATGGGTGAAAGAAATATTCACAGAAAATGTTGAGGACCTGGAGGACTCATAAGACTGTCTTTTCCCTCTCTTCTAGAACCCAAGACCCCAGACAAAAATCCACCTAGCAGTAGCACTGGGAAGCCTTTGCCTTGGCTGGGAATGGCCTGTGAATGAGCCTTAGGGGGTCTGTGAACTTCAGGAAATTGCATGCAAATGTGTGTCTGCGTAGGGGGGGGGGGGGGGGGGTAGAGGTCCCTTGGCCTCGAAAAATGGCCAAGAACCATTAGACTAGAGTGGTATCTAACTCTCCAGTTTCAGAGCTAAGCACCAGCCCTCCCGCACAGGTCCTCTGAAGGGCTCCTCCTCCATCCCTGTCCCTCTGTGCCTTTGCCAGAGCCATGCGCCTCTCCCTGCCCAGCCCTCTCTCCAGGTGAAATCTGCCTCCCCCTTATAGGTCCATCTTTCACCCAACTCCCCCCAGAAGCCTTTTCCAACCCCTCCTATCAAACACACGTCTACCCCCAGTGGACATGGGGTCTCTTACCCACTCACCAAATACTCAGCGTGCACCTGCTGAGTGCCTAGCACTACGATGGGCATTAGGAGAAATGACTCAGACCCAGATGCTGTCCCTCAGGAGCTCTGCGGTCTAGTGGGGAGACAGAAGTGCAGACGCAGGCTGATCTAAGGCAAGAGGGGCTGACAGAAGTAAGGACCGTGCTGAGGGAGAAGAGAACGGGCAAGGACGGGCTCCCAGAGCAGGCAGCAGGGAACGGTGAGGACAAAGAACAAAGTCTAAAAAGGTGAGGTCTGTTTAGGGAACCCAAGAGCTTTATTTGGTTTGCATTCTAACATTTATCCCCCTGCACGCTGCATACGGACCTATGTTTTCCAGCTACTGCCTGAGCTCCTGGAGGACGGAGCTGCGGTATTCACCTCTGCCGGGAGGGGACGGGCTGCGGGCTGGATAAATCAGGAAGGAGCAAGCACGGAGTATGTGGCCGGGTCACAGGCCCCTCAGCTTGTCTGAGGGGCCGACTGGTAGTTCCATTTCTGAGGGCCTCAAATATCAGTCCCCTTTCAAGAAGCAAAGATCACATGTCGTACACGCTTTGATCATTCTTTTTTTTTTTAAGATTTTATTTATTTATTTATTTGAGAGAGAGAGAGGAACATGAGCAGAGGGGAGGGGCAGAGGGAAAGGAAGAAGCAGTCTCCCTGCTGAGCTGGAACTTGATCCCAGGACTCTGGGACCATGACCTGAGCTGAATCAGCCGCCCAACAGACTGAGCCACCCAGGTGTCCCTGCTCTGATCGTTCTTTCTAGGATTCCTGGGAAGTGCAGCCCTGTTTCTGCTGAGATACCAGTGAAGAGCTGGCAGGTTTCATCAAATATCACATGTCACCAGCAAATGTCAGCAGTAAATGATTAATTCGTAGCAGGAACTTAAGTACAGGTGTTATCATAATGTCCACACAACGCCACCAGTGACCACCCCGGGGCTCACAGAGAGGAGCCAGGGGCTCTGGGCCATATGTCAGGCCGAGGGGGGGGGGGGGGGGGGGGGGGGGGGCCCTGGGGTTGAGCCCGGGTGAGCTGAGTCCTGCCCAGCGCCACACAGCAAAGTGGCCCTAGTGGAAGAGAAGGAAGAGGTGGGTTCTGGAGCCAGAATGCTGGGCCTGAGCCCCAGCTCCATGGCTGACCAGCGAGGTGAGGTGGGCAAGTTACTGAAATTCTTTGAGGGGTGTCTCCTCCTTTGTAGGATGGGGTCAGTAATACCCCCACTTCCGGGGGCTGTTTGTGAGCCTCACATGCAGTAGGATGCTGTTATTGCTGATGTCGCCCTTGTTGGTACTGACAGCGTCAGATCTCTCCTCCCAGTACAGATACTGGAGGTAAGGGGTCACAGGCCCTTAGGTAATAAAAGGTGAGGATTCAGAAGATCCTGATGCCTTCCCCCATCCTGAAGCAATACAGCTGCATGCAGCCCAGGGACATGTCAACCTGGGGCCTGAGGCTGGAAGCAACACTTCAACATCTCCCTTGAACCGCAGTTCTGGACCCTGGCGCAGTGCAGAGCCCTCCAGGCAAGTAAAGCAGGAGGAGACCTTTAAAAGACAGAACCTCAGGGGCGCCGGGGTGGCTCAGTCGGTTGGGCGGCTGATTCAGTTCAGGTCATGATCTCAGGGTCCTGGGATCGAGCCCCGTGTGGCATAGGGCTCCCCGCTCAGCAGGGAGTCTGCTCAAGGATTCTCCCTCTCCCTCTGCCCCTACCCCCCCACTATTTCTCTAATAAATAAATAAATCTTAAAAAAAAGGGGGGGGGGTTGGGCGCCTGGGTGGCTCAGTTGGTTAAGCGACTGCCTTCGGCTCAGGTCATAATCCTGGAGTTCCGGGATCGAGTCCCGCATCAGGCTCCCTGCTCGGCGAGGAGCCTGCTTCTCCCTCTGCCCTCTTCCCTCTCGTGCTCTCTGTCTCTCATTCTCTCTCTCTCAAATAAATAAATAAAATCTTAAAAAAAAAAAGGGGGGGGGCGGCGCCTGGGTGGCTCAGTCAGTTAAGTGTCTGCCTTGGGCTCAGGTCATGATCCTGGGGTCCTGGGATCGAGTCCCACATCAGCTCCCTGCTCAGTGGGGCATCTGCTTCTCCTTCTCCCTCTCTCCCAGCTCATGCTCGCTCATTCGCTCACTCTCACTCTAATAAATAAAATCTTTAAGAAAAGGGTGGGGGGCACCTGGGTGGCTCAGTCAGTGAAGTGTCTGCCTTTGGCTGGGGTCATGATCCCAGGGTCCTGGAATTGAGCCCCACATCAGGCTCCCTGCTTAGCGGGGAGCCTGCTTCTCCCTCTCCCTCTGCCCGCCACTTCCCCTGCTTGTACTTTCTCTATCAAATAAGTAAATAAAACCTTAAAAAAAAAACAAACACAGAACCACAGTGGCCTGAGGAAGAAGTCTAGTAAACCATACCTTCCTTCTAGAAACTGCAAAGGGCTGGGAGCAGTGGGGAGACCCCAGGATTGCTGCCCTTAGGAGAAGCCCAGGGCCCTGGCCCTTACTCCGAGGTCACACCCCAGGCCTTGGCATTGCCATTTCTGCAGCTCTTCATAACTTCCCCTCCTGCTTCCCAGCCCACCCCCTCGACTGCCCTGAATCCAACAGTCCCCAGTCCCAACAGAGGACGCGGCGCACAGTGGCCCTCCACAAATACTGCTGAAGCTTCAAGAATATCACATGCATCGCACAAACCTACGTGTGCCAGGCTCCTTGCTGGGTGCTGGGGGTTATACTGGGGCAAACAAGACAGACACAGCCACTACCCTTGTGGGGTTCGTGGCCTACCAGGAAGACGGTCTACCAAGCGCGGGGATGGAGTGCTATGGGACACGCAGCATGAGCACCTACTCTAGCCAGAAGGGCGAGCAGAAGTAAGGCAGGCAAAGAAGGGGGGAATGTTCTAGGCTGATGACGTAAGAGTCTAGGCGAAGGCCAGGAGCACAGGGGGCAACAGCTGAGACCAGAGGGAGAAGCAAGGCCTGATCACACTGGCCCTTTCAAGCCAAGCTAAGCAGCTGATATGTTAAGGAAAAAGGGACTTCTTGAGAGTGAAGCAGGGGAGTGAGTGATCGGATTTGTCTTCTGGAAAGATCACTCTGACAGCAGCTTGGAAGAGGATGGGAGGAGAGCAACCAGACCACAGGCAGAGCAACAGGCTGGGAGGCAGAGTGAAGCTGGAGTCTGTGTATACAACGACCACAGCCTGGAAAGAGAGCCAGCAGCAAAATGGAGAATAACAGAAGCCTGGATTCGGGACTGGCACGTGGCTGCAATGCAGGCTACACTTCCCAGTCTTCCTTGCAACTAGTTGTGGCCATGTGACCAAGTCCTGGCCAATGGGATTCAGGTGGAAGGCATGTGTGCCACTTCTGAGAAGCCCCTGGAAAGGAGGAGAGTGCCCTTGTTCACCCTGCTCTTCTACCTTTCTGCTGACTGGAAAGGTGGCTGTGATGGCTGGATCTGGCATGGCCATCTGGGACCATGTGGTAGCCTAGAGAATGAAGGCCACACTTGGTGGAGCAACAAGACAGCAAGAGCCTGGGCCCCTGGGGACTGGGGGCCCCTGGGGACCACTATCTGCTGTGGTTGTCATTCAAGCCAAAGTTAAACATAATTGATGGAGAAGCAGCAGCAGACTCAAGATATGCTTGGCAGGGGAGCATGACAGAACTCAGTAATGACCCGGATCTGGGGGGGCGGGGAGAGACCAAGGGATCAAGGATCACTCCTGGGCTTCTGGGCTGCACAACCACGTACAGGGATGGTGATGCCATCTACTGAAATGGAAATGCTTGGGCAGGAGCAGGTTAGAAGAAGAGACAAGAGTCCAGAGCCAAGTGAGGGATGTCAGGAATTCCGAGAGGGGATATATGCTTGGCTTGAAACCCCACCCAATGCTCCCTATTCTGTCCAAACACATGGAAACATGCAGTGGCACAGAAAAGAGAAATGGCTTAGGAGCCAGAAGACACAGATTCTGTTTCTTCGCTGCTTCCTGTGCAACCTTGAATGACTCACTTATCTTCCTGAGCCTCAGTTTTCTTATCTGTAAAATGGGATACTGCCTTCCTTGTTTACCTCAACGGGTCACTGAGGATGTGCTAATATACCATATGTGAAAGTACTATAAAGTGCCCCCCATTAAGGGTAATAAATAAACATGTAGTTAATAAACTGCTGGCAAAGAGTTTAACTCCCTGGGATGGAAGTCTGCCCACAGTGGGGCTCGAGCTTTCTGGGACAGATCTGGAGTCCTGTCAAGGGACATTTACAGCTGACAGGACTTGGTGATGGTGGGGGGGGGTGGAGCCCCCAGGGCAGCACCTGGAAAGTAAGGCTGAGTGGTCCTCCGAAGACTGGACCCACCGCCCTGCTCGGCTGTGCATTCCATCAGCGGCCCTCAGCTGCGGGCCTGTGGAGGGGTTCCGGAGCCGCAGGTGGAAGCCTGCCCTGTCCTGACCCAGGCCAGCGGGATGGCCATCAGTTCAAACATCTGCGCCCAGAGTGTGGGACTAGCTCTGCCACGTTAAAACTGGTGTCCAGACTGGCTGCTGAGCTGTGTTCTTTGCCCAACCGCCTGCTGTGGGGGCCTCTGCCTCAGTTTCCCTGTGGAACCAGACCTGAATTCTCCCAATTGGCCAGCCTCCTCTGCTCTCCTCCTGTTGCCTGGACCCTGACTCCCAGCTTGCCACTTTCTGAGACTCCTGTTGCCGTGCCTCCTCAATCAGAATGAGTCCGGAGGTTCCCCCTGGCCTCAATGCTTGCCAAAGCTCTGCACACACCAGGGATCCGGCCTGGGGCCATCAGCCTATGGGCGCCCCCTCACCTCCCACCCATGCCTCTGCATGTCTAGAACGACCTTATCCACTCTCCTCTGCCAGACACATTCCTACTCATTCTAGGCTCAGAGGAGCTCACCAGGAAGGGATCACCTCCTTGTGTCCCCACTGTCCACTTCTACCCACAGCTCTCCTCACACGGTTGGTACAATGCCTGCCTGGCATGTGGCCTCCACCCAAGACTGCACATACGGGCGCGGAGCATGTCTTGTCATTTCACAGTGCCAGCTAGGCCTGGCCCAGGGCCTGGGACTCCCGAGCCACTGCAGATGCCCAGTGCCCAGTGAAGGGAAGGATGGCGGGATGGCCAGATGGATGAACGAACGGAAAGAGGCCCATCAGCACTAGCCCAACTCAGGGCCAGTCTGCCAAGCTCCTCTGGACCCTGCATTTTGGATGCCTGGCCACTCCTCTCCCCTTATGCCAACCAGCCCTGCAGCTGGCTCAGCTCCTTCAGCCCTGTCCTGGCTTCCTACCCTTTCCTTGTAGCTCCCATGGGAGACCCCACATGCCCTGAAAAGTGACCGCTGTCCACCCCTTGTACTCTCCTGAACAACCACCCCTTATACTCTCCTGAACAAACCGTGATCGTCCCCTACAAGGCAGTCATGCCTTTAAAGACCCAGGGCTACAGGTGAACCCTGGACTTTACCTGATTTGACCCTTCTCAGCTTTCCTGTCCTTCCTCCTTCCCTCCAACTGCATGGGTGCCAGCCTGGAGGCAGGGAAAAGCCCCGCCTTCTAACCTCACACCCCCGCTGAAGGGACCCTGATGGGCCAGAAGGTATAGGAGGGCCCTAGGAGATCCCTCTCCCTACCCTCTCCCACCCTTCTCCAGAGCCCTCAGATGTTAGGCCCAAAGAAGCTGCTTTTTGGCCAAGGGACCACCAGTCTGAGGAGTCAAAGGAGAGAAGTATGTGTGGCAGTTGACCATCACCCACCGGAATCCACTCTGTGAGTTCCTGGGGTTGACCAGGATGCAGTCCCAGGTGCGATTGGGAATGTTCTGGAACAGAATCAGCTGCCCTTCCTCCCGAACCCGGCCATTCGAGGTGTAGTCTGCCACAGCCACCTCCTTCACCCGGAATGGGTTTGAGAACAAGTTGCTGACGCCACTGAGGGTATTGACCAGGCGGCCGAAAAACTGCATCTTCTGCGGGGCAGGTGGGGAGGCCCCGCCGCCTGCCCCCTCAGTCTGGAAGAAAACGGGGTCTCTGGTCAGCTGGGCTCGGTTTCCCATGCCCACCTCACCAGTACAGCAATTTCCCGCATAGGCTCCCAGATGGCACCCCACCAGAGCTGGTCCTCTGATTCCGGGCCAGGAGGGACCTGGAAAGGGGGGGAGAGAAAGAGAGAGGCACTGAGTCGGGGGTAAGAAGGCCTGATAGTCACAGAGCGGCCACCATGCCCAGGGGACCAGAACCATCCCGCTTCCTGGCCAGTTTCCCCACCAGAGCCTCAGCTTCCTCATCTGCAGTGTGGACCCTATTGCTCAAGGAGACGGGAGACAGGAATGCGTGTCACAGATGATCCTGTCCTGTCCAAAGGGAGGGGTTCTCACTACGTGAAGTCCAGCGCTCAGAAAGCTTGGCGTGAGTCATTTCAATTCTACGACTAAAACCAGGGTCCTGTCTTGACCAGATACAGCCGGGGGACCGGGATCGGCCCACACTCCACCGGGTGCAGGGGAACCGTGGGCATTGGTCTCCCAATTGTCAGCGCCTGCTCTCAGAAAACATGAAACCAAGTGCCTCGGAAATGAACGTGAACGTAAAGACTCAGCAACAGTGAGCATGTGTGTGGATGGAAACGTTATGTTGCAGACTCAAAGGGTCCCAGTTTCTGCTGTGGAAACTGTCCCTAGTTTGGATGACAGAATTAGATGTCGCATATTTTCCTAGGTTCTCAGAAAGCGTACTGCATTCCTAAGGCAGTGCCACCAAAGCCGGGTGACATTTAGCTAGAGGCCACCCTCTGGCTCTGTGCCAGGAAGTCACCCACCAAAAGTGCAGCTCAGACACTGAAGACAGAGCACGGCAGTGTGGGTACCCCAGAGAATGGACATGTCCATGGACACCGGTCACACTCTGGCCCAGCTGTTGAGGAGAGGATGGAGCTTAGGGATAAAAGGAAGAACAAGAAGCCTCAAAGAACCACCGATAGAGAGGAAGGGCTAGTAATGATAATTATACCAGGACACTGAGCTCTTACTGAGCACTTACTAGGCAGCCGGCCCTGAGCTAAGCACTTTATGCGACTGTCCCCTTTCGGTCTCTGCAAAGGCAGAGGGCTGGAGCAAAACTGTGCTCCCATCCTCACCAGCTGTGTGTCCCTGGGCAAGTCACTTAACCCTTCTCTGTCTCAGTTTCCTTATCTATAACACGAGAACCACAACAGTGCCCAATAACAGAACGTGGCAGATAGTAAATGCTCCATAGGCATGAGTCCTCTTCACTTCCATCGCCCTCCCTTTGATGCATAAGCGAGAGGGGGAGGGAATGATGCATAAGGGAAACAAAGACCGTGACTGCAGAGCTTTGGAAGCACCCTGAAGCTTTGTAATGTCCTTCCTCTTATGATCAGTAGTAAGATTTGGTGTGAGCAGACTATGAGCCTGTGTTCCTTCAAAATGAGGACAATACTTGGGGCACCTGAGTGGCTCAGTCAGTTGAGCGTCTGACTCTTGATTTCAGCTCAGGTCATGATCTCAGGGTTGTGAGATCGAGCCCTGCGTCAGGCTCCACATTCAGTGCAGTGTCTGCTTGGGATTCTCTCTCTCCCTCTGCTCCTCTCCCCGTTCTCACTCTCATTCTCTTGCTCTCTCTAAAATAAATTTTTAAAAAATGAGGACAAGCTCCCCTCTTAAGTGCTGTGAGGATTAAATGAGAATGTTCTTAAGAATGTTTAGACCAGGGGGAGCCTGGGTGGCTCAGCCGGTTAAGCGTCTGCCTTTGGCTCAGGTCATGAGCCCAGGTTGCTGGGATCGAGCCCCACATTGGGCTCCCTGCTCTGCGGGAAGCCTGCTTCTCCCTCTCCCACTCCCCCTGCTTGTGTTCCCTCTCTCGCTGTGTCTCTGTCAAATAAATAAAATCTTTAAAAAAAAAAAAGCTGTGATTGAGGAACTCAGGAAGCACATGGTGGTATTACAGACTCTGGGGCATCAAGTTCACGGTGCTCCCTGTGCTGGTTGTGGGCTGTGAGCTCGGCCTGCAAGGCCCCTGCCTCCCCGTGCAGCTTCTCCCCCTTGGTCCCACCCTGTCATGCATGATTGCAGAAAGCAATGCTGCCTCGCACCTCCTTCCCTCTCCATGTTGACTTGTCTGATACGTCCTTTCTCTCCTTCATCCTCCTGCCAGACGTACACTTAAATCACACTAATCACACCGAACACTCATGTGCCTCTCTGTGCTCTGGTCCTGGTCCAAGAACTTTACATGTACTAATCTTTCATCTGGACCACCACCCTGGGGCGCCTGGGTGGCTCAGTCGGTTAGGTGCCTGCCTCTTGATTTCGGCTCAGGTCATGATCTCAGCGTGGAGTCTGCTTGAGATTCTCTCTCCCTCTCTCTCTGCTCCTCCCCCTGCTTGCATGCTCTCTCTCTCAAATAAAATCTTTCAAAAAAATCTGCACCACCACCCTACGAAATTGTCACATTATCCTGATTTTACATATGAGAAAAGAAACAGAGAAATAAAGTAATGGGCCCTACGTCACAGTTAGTAGGTGAAGGAGCAAGAATTAGAGCCAGACAGCTGGTTCTAGAACGTCGGAGCTTTTTAAGGGCAGGTACTCAGTCTTTTCCCCTCTGTACACTCACCCCCCGCACAGGCTTGGCCCCCAGAAAGTCTGTTAAAACATAATTTAGCTGAGTGAAAATTATGCCACAAAAAATAAGGGTGACAGAAAAATACCAAAATACTATGAGGCTATTGGGTTTATGGGCCATTTTGTTTTCTTTTTCCTGTTTATCAAATGGTATGGAAAATGCTGCTTCTTCTTTTTTTAAATGATTCTATTTGTTAAAGAAAGTAAGAGTGTAGGCTGAGCCCCTGGGGCCCAGGGCTGGGGAGATGGGGGCCCGGGGGTCAGGCCCAGCTTAGAAAAGCAGCACAGAGGCTTCCCAGAGAGCAGGCGGGAGGCACCGGGAGAGGCGAGGTGCTCCCAGGCACCTCCTGGGGGGCGTCAGGAGCACTAGCACCCATGAATCCACTTGGGGTTTAGGGGAGAATCACGGCGGGGATCCAGCTGGACGGAAGGAAGTCATCCCGCCCTAGGAGAGAGGCACCTTCCTCAGGGTCCCCGGGGCTGGCGGTTTAGGGCTGCCTCCCACACCTGGACGGCAGCCTGGCCACCGAAAGGACGGGCCTGGCTCCCTCCCAGCCTTCCAGGGTGGGCGTGAGGGTGAAATGACACAACGGAGGGAAAGTGTCCAGGATGCTGGCCGACTGTGGGCACACAAACAGTGGCCATTGTTATGACAAGGTGGAAGAAAGGAAATGAACCCCCCTGGGCCACATCCTGGAACAATCATAACAGACCAGCCCGGAAAGCGGCAAGTGAGAAGTAGACAGAGCGCACGCTTCTGCTTCCTTCTCGGCCGCTGTGCTCTTCCTCCCATCCCAGCCCTGACCTCAGAGCCCAGGTTCTTTCCAGCACCGCTGCAGGGGGGTGGGGTGGGGAGGGGAGTGCGCAGCTGGGGAGCGGCCCCCTCCCTCCCGGCTTCCTCCCCCTCTCGCTTCTCACAGCCCCTTGCCCTTGACCTCCCCACAGGGTCAACATTTGCTTTTACCTGCTGACAGCTGTTCTCTAGGGCTCCTCGCCTGCGCTTGCTCCCTGCTCACAGGTGACGCAGGGGACACCAAGGTCACACAACAGGGGCTGTCTGCTCCTGGGCACCGCAGGCTTGGAGCAGCTCTCCGATGCCACAAGCAGGAAAGCCACGAACCCAAGAGCTTTTGCGGCGAGGGGGACGCTGACAATTCTGCCTCTCCTGCAGCTTCCAGGTGTCGATTGTGTCTGCCCTGTGGGGAGGCCAGAGATTTCTGGCCTGTTCTCCTTACTTTTCCTCACCTGTCCCCTGTCAAAGGCCCCCGCCTGCCTGCTTGATTCCTTCAGGGAAGGCTTAGGAAGCTGCTGCTGGAGAAGGCAACCCTAGAGGAGAGGAGCTGTTAGGCAGGAAGGACAAGCATTAATGTCCCCATTTTAGAGATGAGGTAATGGAGGCCCAGAGAGGCCTCAGACTGGGGGTGTTGGGAGGGCAAGTTAAAGTGAGATGTGTTGATGGCCACCAAAAAAATAAACAAAAAAAGCAGGAGTAGTGGGGTCAGAGGGAGATGGGAACAGACAGGTGGCATCTTTGGTGAGCTCCCCAGAAGTGGCCGGTTAGGCTCATAAAACGAGTAGTCACAGGGGGACCCAAACCCAGTCCCTGTCCCCTTGCGGGGAAGAGTCGGGAAAGGATGGGTGCACAAGGTGACTCTTGAGCTGAACTTTGCAGCGGGGACCCGGGCAAGAGGCCTCCCCACAGATGGAGCGAAAGAGACTGTAGGGAGGGCACGGGGACAGGAGCCTGCGCGACCTGGCCGGGAATGAGCATTTTCCTCGGGCTTGGGCGGCACACAGGGAGTTATGGGCACTGCCGTGGTCCACACGGATACTGGTCACCACGGACCCATCCTGCCGGCATCCGCTTTAGAGTCGTGCTCAGAGCCAGCCTGCGACCTGGGCGCTTTATGACAAGTTTGTGGATGAGGCTACAAGCTCAAGAAGCACAACAGGGCGGGGGGTGGGGGGGGGCGGGTAGCGTGTGGCTGGTTACAGGGGTGGTAGGGGAGAACCCCGTCCTCAGATATCTGCTTCCACCTCAGCCACGAATTCCCTGAAGGACCCCAGGTAGGTCTCAAGCAAGAGAGGAAGCGCAAAGCCGCCAGGCCCTGGGCCCTGTCCACCCACCTCCTAGTCTGGACTGTTATCTCTTTCAGAGAAAGAGAGAGAGGCCCTGAACTATCAAAGTTTCTGGCCTGTCCTCCCTGGAATGTCCTCCCCTGACCCCCTTTGCTCCCATCTCTGCCAGAGCCTCTGCTTGTCCTTCAAGGCCCAGCGGCTCCCTATGGAGGCTCAGAGCCCCAGCTGGTCCCTCTCGCAATGCTCCCAGCTTGTGTTATACCCTTCGGGTCCACAAGCACCTTGAGGGCCAGGCCCACCATCCATCCCTACAAGCCCTCTGTGCCTACCACAGGATGCACATCGGATGCTTACACCTGCCCAGAGGCTCCCCATCACCTTCCAGGGTAAGCCCAAGCTCCAGGGCGGGGGCGGAGGGCGGGGGAGAGGAAGGCAAGCATCCACATGACCTAGCCAGCCCACCTCCTGCACCCCTACTCCAGCCATGCTGCACCAGAGACCTCCCAAAACATACCACTCTCACGCCTCCATGTACCTGCTCGCACTCCTGCCTAGATTGTGCTCCTCACTTTGCTGTTAGATAAATGAATAAACCCTTCCTGTCCTTCAAGAATTGGCTCACATGCTACCTCGCCTAAGAATCCTACCCTGTGCCTCCCCTCCCCTCAGCCCTGGGGGTGCCCTCACCCTGCTCAGGGGCTCCCCCAAAGGAGCATTTATCCTGTGATAATGATGGTGCATCTGTTGGTTTGGGTTGCCCCCCTCTTTATTTTTTTATCCGAGCACATACCATGCTGTTCCTGATGATAGTGGATATTTAATAAATGTTTGGTGAATGAGTGAGGACAAAGGAATAAGCCACTCTAAACCCCCGGGGCCGGCACCTCCAAGGCACCCTCCACTCCTCTCTTACTCCCTTGCGGGTGGTAACAGGCCACACACCCTATTCCCCACCCACTCCGGGCTGCCCAGCACACCACCACCTTGAAACGCTCAGAACATTTGTGGGGCACTGAGCTCTGGGTCTGGAAAGTCTGGCTTTATATACCTGAAGCTCATTCAGACTCTAAGCAGGGACACTCTACGAGCCCTCTGCTTCCCTCTTGACGAAGCCTGGCCAGAGGGGCAGGACAGCTGCCCTGGAGGTGCGTGACAGGATCACATTGGCAGCCGGGCCAGGAAGCTGACCTCACATGACTGGCCTCGTGGGGGATCCTGGGAGCACATGCAGAACCGCTCGAGTTGGAAATCAGGCTTCCCGAACCCCGGCTGCTTATGACAGGATGTCCTATGATTGGAACAATTGGCACAGGCCAGCGACCCCCTCCTGTGCAGCTGAGGTCTCCCCCATCCACTGCCCCGGCAGGATCACCCAGGGCACCCAGCCCGGCCCGAGCACCGCCGCCTTCCTTCCTTCAGCCCCCACCAGCCGCACCTCTTGGTACATGACCGCATCACCTCCGCCCTCTCGCAAGACCACCGCACATAAAGCACAGGGTTCCCACATCTGTTAGCTCTCCTGAAGCTCACAAATGCCCGTGAAGGAAGGCAGGCGCGGGTGTTATCCCTGTCTCGCACATAGGGAAACTGAGGCCCAGAGAAAGGAAGTGGGAGGGGTCGCCTGGCGGCTGGACTCATGGCTTCTTCCGACTCCTGAACTGCACTAGGCAGAGGGCCTGCAAACAGTAGGTGCTCAATTAGTGCATGAGACCTGACGGAAGTAGGGGTTAGGTCAAATGTCCTTTCCATCCCCCACCCAAGCCTCTGGGCCTCCAAAGCTGCCTCTAAAACAAAATGTTCCTTCAAATGTTCTCTCCCACCCCAGCTCATGCCAAACTCATTCCTAATGTGAGTGAGGAAGGGGAAAGGGCTTGCCCCCATCACTTTACACACGAAGCAACACTGCTACAATCATCCAGCACCCAGTGAGCACCCGGTGCCTCTCCAGGTGTCAGAGGTAATTACCACATTTAATCCTCAAAACACTCCTACGAGAAGGTGTACTTCTACTCATATTACACGCAGGAAACTGAGGCACAGAAGCTTATGTGACTTGCCAGGGTCTGAACCCAGTTAGTTAGCATTCGGAGCAGCATCTCTTCATCCTCAAACTTGCCTTCAGGAGAAAGCCTGAATGGAAAGTGGCTGAGTGGCTTGACTTGCAGCCTCTTGTCCTCCAAAAGCTAAGGCTCGCATCTAAAAATGCACCGCCGTTCATATGAGCCAGAGTAGAACGCCCTTCAAGAAAGGAAAAGGTGTCTTTTTCATTTGCCTCGCTTAGCACGACCCACTGCCAGCAGCAGACTGCCCCCCCACGTGCTGCTGAAGCTCCCAAGGACGGGAGACACCGATAACTTGAAGAGATCGTTGGGCTCGTGCCTAGGTACAGGGTGGCCCATTTTATGAATCATTTTATGATTCACTCTATAAATATTTATCGAAGACCTACTCTGGGGCAGGCATTGTTCTAACTTCTGAGACTTTGCTAGTGAACTAAACAGACAAAAATGCCTGCCCTCCCAGATCTTCTACTTTAGCGAGAGCTAAATAATAAAGATAAATAGGCAAAGCATATACATAGGTTTTAGATACTGCGTAAATGCTGAGAAGAAAAGGGAACCAAAGAAGGGGGATAAGAAATGCTAAGGTAGAGACTGAAATTTTAGACAGGGTGACCAGGGAAGTCCTGACCAAGAACTTAACCTTGAATAAAGACTAAAAGGAAATGAGGCCAAAATCTGTGTGGATATCTAGGTAAAGAAATGTCCAGGCAGAGGGAAGAGCAAGTGCAAAGGTCCTGGGGCTGCAGCATGCCTGATGAGTTCCAAGTACAGCAAGGACGCCAGAGAAGTCAGAGAAGTAACAGAGTGCCAGGCACACATAAGCGAGAGAAGCCATCGCAGGGCTTGGAGCAAAGCACTGACATTAGCACATCACTGGCTGGATGAGGGGTGGAGAGAGGCTGCAAGGATAATCTCACAGCTTCAGCCAGAGCAACTGAAAAAAGAATACTGCCATTTCCTAAAGACGGGAAAGTAAGTGGGAGGGACAGACATTGGTGGAAGGTGGGGTAGGGATGAAGGGGATCTATATGAGCTTAATTCTAAATACCTTTAACTTTGAAAGGCCCACATCTGAGATGTTGAGCAAGCAATTATATAAGTGATTCTATCATTCAAGGGAAAGATCTAGACTGGATTGGAGATATAAATTGAGTAGAGATGGTACTTAAAGCTATGACACTGGATGAGATCACCCAAAAAAGAAAAATGAGGATGGACTAAAAAAAAAAAAGAGAGAGAGAGAGAAGAGGCATGTCAGGCATGGACCTATGAAAATGTTCTCCGAGGAGCCACCCTCTTACAAAGTGAAGCTCTTGTAACAAGGTCTCCTCTTCACTATGGCCCCCCTCACCCCTTCCACACACACCCAGCACACGTGTGCAGACACGCACACACAGCACTTCCTCTGTCTCTTGGTGATGTCATTCTGCTGAGTGAGAAGGAAATTCTCATTGAGGATACTATCACCTACTGAGAAAGTAATCCGTGGAAGGGAGAAAAAGTGACCCGGGCACCGAGACGACAGCAGTGAGCCTCACACAGCCGGCCAATCACACAGGCTGCAGGGTTTGCAGGTTGCAACTCCAGTCTCATCAACTGGTGTGACCTCAGGCAACGCATTCGCCCTCTTTCTTACATTAAATAGGAATAACATTGCTATGTCAAGGGCAATAAACAGTCCAGTGATATTTGTTAAAGAAATGAGGAATTAATGAATGGTAAAAGCAACAACAAACAAAAGAGCCTGACTCACCGCAGCTGATCAATAAATACTGTCAAATGCTAAACGCAGACAGTGGGCCTTCTACTTGTCTTTCCCTCCTTCTTTTGTCTTTTTTTTTTTTTTTAAGATTTTATTTATTTGCGAGAGAGAGAATGAGAGACAGAGAGCATGAGAGGGAGGAGGGTCAGAGGGAGAAGCAGACTCCCTGCCAAGCAGGGAGCCTGATGCGGGACTCAATCCCGGGACTCCAGGATCATGACCTGAGCCGAAGGCAGTCGCTTAACCAACTGAGCCACCCAGGTGCCCCCTTCTTTTGTCATTTTATCCCTTTCCCTTTCCTGGCTGTGACGCAATAGCAAAACCATTGCTTTGTCTTCTACATTTTCTCAAATTTTCAACCTCACAGCAGCCTTACAAGGGCAGGAAATATAATCCCTGTGTCACAAAGAAACTGCAACTTGGGACCGAAAACAGCCTCCAAACTCCAGGTACATTTTAAGGCAGAGACAATAACAAAAACACTGCATTCAGCCCACGGGTGGGGCTCCTGTGTTGCCAAACCAAACCTGCCTAACATCCTGTTGGGTGCGTAAAAGGGCAGGTGAAGCAAAGACCCAGAAGCTCAGGGGAAGGGAAGGTATTTGTTTGGGGTCACATGAATAGTCCATTAAAAAAAATGGGCACAGATCCCTGAGCCTTCCTTGTCCCACACCCACGGACCTGCCCATCCCAGTGGCATGGTCAAATAGGTCACGCCTTCCAGATCACCAGCTTGCAGGCCATCTCTGGAAGCAGGAGGTGGACACAGAGTTGGTGGGTTGGGAGACGCTGGGGTGAGGAGGCTATGGGGAAGGAGGGAGCATGGTGGGGCGCAGGCAGAGATGAAATCTGGAGGCAAATGAGAGACAATAAGCAGAGAGAAGCCGGTAGATGGGAATCAGAAAGGGGGGGAGAGTAAAATGGACAAGAGGGGAGACACAAACGGAGAACTGCAGAAAACAGGGGATGTAGGGGATCAGGTGGGAATACAGAGGCAGAAAAGTCGGGAGCGCTTAGAAGGGCACAGGAAGGCAATGGGACAATCAATGCGTCCCAGAGTGAAAACTGGGGGCCCTGAGAGTTGGAGGGAGACGGGGATGGGATGACCAAGGAAGTCAGTGATAGAGGGGAGACACACAAGGGAGACGGGTACTAAGGAGGGACCCAGGGCCGAAGCTGGCCTCCCTGGGGAGGTCACAAGTTCGAAATGAGACAAGAGCTGTCACAGGTGGAAGTTGGGGGCGCCGAGGGATCAAAGGGCGGAAGCTGCGGGCACTCAGGTCACACAAGGGTCAATGGAGGACACGACTAACAATCGGGGAACACAAGGGAGGTCTGAAGGAGGGTGGGGGTGGCGACCACCGAATCTGGGGCGCCGAGGAGGTTTGGAGAAGGGCCCCCCAGGCCCCGCCTCCCCTGCGCCGTCACTCACCTCGGCTTACTCAGCACTTCTACTTCCTTCTACTTCCGCAAACAAAGGCTCCCGGCCCCACGTGACGGCCCGGCCACCGCCCTCCGCCAATCACTGAAGCCCGTCCTCCGGCCGCCGCTGGGGCCCCGCCCCCGCGCCGCGAGCGGGGGCGGTGCGAGGAAGGCGGGGGCGGAGCTCCGCCATGTTTTCTAACTGCCCAATGGAAGGGGCTCCCAGCGCCGAGGAAGGCCGGGCTTCAGGCTGGAGCCAATCCTCCGCGGCGGGGCGCGGCCACGTCTGTGCGGGGCGGAAGGTCCGCGTGCCGGCTCGTTGGCGGACATGTTGATGAGGGGCGGGAGTCTCCTCCTCCGCCTTCCACCTCCTGACATGGTCTGGAGGCCTGGAGCCAGGACCTACTGTTAATGACGGCTCGAAAGAGAAAAGTGAAACCAGCAGAGACACAGGGCGTGGCAGGGAGGAACCTGCTTTGATCTTTGCTGGGGACCCCCACATTGAGCAAATAAGAATATGGGACGCCCAGTTAAATCTGAATTTTGGCTCAACGACCAATATTTTCTTAGTTTAAATAAGAAACACTAAGTATGGTATGCTAAGAAAGTATGCGTTGTTATCTGGCAGGCCTACACCAACCTGATCTCAGGAAATATCTTAGCACTTTTAGCAGAAACGTGGGCAAATGACTTGGTCTCTGCGAACTCCTCATCCTTAATAAGGATGTTGTGACCTAGAGATAAATTCATCTCTGTAGCTGCACATAGTGGGATTTCAACAAATGGTCGTTGTTATGATTAGTAATGGTGCGAAAGGCACACGGGCGAGTGGGTTGTAGGGACGGCTTTGCTTCTGCTGAGCGGACCATATCAACTAACACCCATACAGAGCTTCACCCCTTGCAAAGTAGTTTGACTTCACATTCATCATTTCTGAAGTGTAGCTGCTCTTGTCTGCACTTTACAGGTGAGGAAACTGTTCCTTTAACTAAGGTTTGAATTTTGCTCAAGAGTTTGAGCTTTGAGTCTTGAGAGAACTGGGTGAAGACTCAAGACTTTTCACTGAAAATATTTTGCCCTCCACACCCCAAACAAGTGAAGTTAGGACGATGGTTATCAGGGAGCTTGCAAAAGGCCAGGCATTCCACCCTCTACCAAGTAATCTGACCCAAGAAAACACGTAGGTTCAGCGGGCTGAGTCCCATTCTTCAGCAAACACCCTGGTATTCACGGTGGGTCTGCAAGACAAGTTTGGCAATACAGACACACAACTGAATCTGAAATGCAGCAAAGGCTGAGGGAGGCTGGATCAACTGTAAAAAGCCCTCAAAGATCCACAAAAGAGATTTAATCTCAGGGCCTCATGAAGTTGAGTGTCCCTCCCCTAGGTATTTCTGGTGAAAACTGTGAAATGAGTGGATAAAGCAAGAGATGAGGTACAGGGCAGTATTAGGAAGCATTGAATGAGCAAGCAATGGGAAGGGAGGAGGCAAATAAGCATGATGGGATGCACTCGGTTGGCTTTCTGTTGGATTTTTGCATTGGAGCCCTTCAAGTCAAAGAGTTGCTCTTGAGGGGCTGTGCCAGAAACATCTCAGAGGGGCTTGCAGCTACAAACATCTCAGAGCAAAATGTCTGCTTTCTAGGAGCCCAGAATCCGGAGAGTCAGACTAGACCAAGTCCCCTCCCTCAGAGTTGGATAGAAATTTAACTAACTGGGGCACCTGGGTGGCTCAGTCGGTTAAGTGTCTGACTCTTGGTTTTGAGTCAGGTCATGATCTCAGGGTCGTGAGATCCAGCCCCATTGGCCCTGTGCTCAACCGGCTGGGAGTCTGCTTCAGATCCTCTCTCTACCTCTCCCTCTGCCCCTCCCCCTCCGGCACACTCAACGAGCACACGCGCTCCTTCTCTCTCAAATAAATAAATCTTAAAAAAAAAAAAATTTAACTAGCTGACATGCTAATGGTGCAGCTTACACTCTTACCTTGTTGGATCCTCACCGCAGTGCTGAGAAGTAGTACTCTTGCCCCCATTTTATCGTTGAAGAAACTTACAGGTTCTGCAATGGGAAATGATCTCCTGAGTCACGTGTCAATAACAGGCAGAACCAGGGGCACCTGGGTGGCTCAGTCAGTTAAGTGTCAGCCTTCAGCTCAAGGCGTGGTCCTGGGGTCCTGGGATTGAGCCCCGTGTGTCGTGTGTCAGGCTCCCTGCTTAGCAGGGATTCTGCTTCTCCTTCTTCCTCTGCCCCTCCCCCCTCTGGCACGAGCTCTCTCTCTCTCTCAAATAAATAAATAAAATCTTTAAAAATAATAAATAAATAAATAAAAGGCAGAATCAGAATCGGGACCTGCCTTGTCTTTTCTTTCCCTGCTCCATAGAAGTACTCACTATGTGCCAAGCAATGTTCTTGGTGCTGAGAAAACCACAGTGAACAAAACAGACAAAAATCCCTGCCCTCCTGGTGTTTGCAGTCTTGTGGGGGAAAGACAGATGATAAACAAGATCAAGTGAAACATAGAGTGTGTTTTGCTAAAATCTTCGGGTGAAGTGTCATGATGTTAGCATCTTTCTTTCAAAAAACCTTGAGTGTGGAATCTGGGGTTATATGTATGAGTGCCATTGCACTAGTCCTTCTATGTTTTGTGTATCTGAACATTTTTATAATTAAAAAGTTGGGGGGAAAGTACAATATGGTAAAGGGTGAGAAACACTGTGGAATAAAAGCGAGGGGGAATGTAGGGGGCGGGGTGCAGTTTTAAACAGGGTGGCCCTGGAAGACCTCACTGAGAAGGGAGATATTTAAATAAGGGCCTGGGGGCGCCAGGGAGTGAGCCTGGGAAAGAGTGTTCCTGATGGAAGGAATGGTATGAGCAAAGGCCCTGAGGCAGGAGTCTCCATGGCCTGTGTCAGGACAAGCAAGGAGGCTGTGGCGCCTGGAATAGTATGAGAGAGCAGGAGCCGGGTAGGCAAAGAGGTCAAAGGGATATCAGGGCCTGACGCACACTGTAGATCATTTTAAAACTTTGGCTTTCATTCTGAGGGAAATGGGGAGCCATGGGAGGTTTTTGAGCAGAGTGACCTGATTGGATTTACATGTTAACAGATCATATCTGTTCAATTAAGAATAGACTGTAAAGGCGAGGCAGAGGCTGGGAAGCCAGTGAGGAGGCTATTATAGATACCAGGGTGAGAGATGCTCGTATGACCCATCATCCCATCTAATCATCACAACTGTGCAATCATTACAGTTGGGTTTTGTGTCATGATAAAACTCTGTCTGTGGGAAGCTTGGCGAGATGACTCTTGAGCAGGGGTGGGCACTCTAACCCCCCGCCACCTATTCCTGTAAACCAACTTTTCTTGGAACACAGCCACATCATTCGTTCACATGCCTATGCTGTCTACAATGGCAGGATTGAGGAATTGTTACAGACACCGCATGGCCCACAATGCCTGAAACATTTCTATCTGGCCCTTTAGAGAAAAAAAAAAAAAGTACCAACCCCTGTTCATAAGTTGAGTTTCAAAGGTTGAATAAGAGTTTGCCGGCTGGATTGGGAAAGTCAAAACATTCCGGGTGGGAAGAGCCGTTTGAGCAAAAGTCCACACATCACAAGATTGTATGGAGGGTTTGGGGAACTACGAGAGGTTGAACAATGCTGGAATCCAGTGTGTGAGCAGGTGAGTGGGCAGTGAGCCACAGAGTTCAAGCATGAAGATTCTCCAGTGCCAGGCTGAGGATGCGGACCTTGCCCCCTGCAGCCAGTGGGAGCCCCAGTAGGGTGACAGGCAAATGATGTGGGGGGGGAAATCCCCCTGCTGCTGTAGAGAGGTGAGCAGGGGGGACAGAGACCACAAGGCAGCTGTGTAATGATTGCACTAATTATAGGGCTTCCGAGTTGGGGGGAGGGGGCGCCATGGAGGCTTGTGCCCTCTGGAAGGGAATGAGTGCAGGTGATCTTGGGCCCTGAGGCAGCTGCAACATGTGTTGCAAGGAGGAAAGCCAGTCCTGGCCAGCAAAAGCAGGACTTGCCCACCCCAGGGGCCCCTCAGCCCAGCTCAGGGGCTCCCAGGGCAGACTGTGGCCTGAGGAGAGGCTGGTCCTCAGGGCCAGGGGGCCGGGGAAGCTCTGCCAAGAAGCTAGCCTGAACCTGGATCCTGAAGAGCGGGGAGTGTTTGCCGAGGCTGAGCGGAGGGCGTTTCAGGCAAAGATGGGGGACCTGGGCCAGTGATTGTGCAGAGTCTAGCCTCTCGGGATGGGGTCTAACACGGGGTTCTTGGGGGTCAGAGTGCAACAAGGTCTTCATCCCTTTCTTCTTTCTCCTGCGCTTCTCATCCTCACTTCAGTTTCTCCAGCCAATGCTGAGGAGGCACCTACTACGTGCACAGCCTCACTCTTGGTGGGGTGGGGGCACGACAGATACGTCTGTTCCTGTCCTTAGGGTTTGCAATTTAATACAAACTTGCCTCAAATCCACAGAGAATTGTTTATTGTAAGGAAGCACTGGACTAGAGGCAAATACGGTTTTCCTGGAGAAATCACAAAATTACAAGGGATCGCGTCAGACTACCAGGCAGGATAGACTAGGGAGTGCTGTGGTAACCCCACAATTGCACCCGCTTAACACACACTTAGGTTTTTGTTCACACTGTATGTCCATCGTGGGGAGGGCTGGGGGTTCTGTCTATCAGAGTCACGTGGGAAGCGTCTTGTCAAATTTGGGTTTTGGATGAGAGGCTGGATGAGAAGGTTCTGGAGGCGGGGAGACCAGGCAGGAGGCCACGGCAGCTGTCCAGGAGAGAGATGCAGTGGCTGGAACTGAGACCATGGCTGGGAAGAGAGAAGGAACAGAAGTCAAGGAGCTGAGGGCATGGAGACTTGGTGATTGCCCAGCTGTGGGAGTGAGGGAGAGGGACAAGGCAAGGATGGCAGCCTGGTGTCTCCCTAGGGTGACTGAGTGGAAGGTGGCATCTCCAGCCTATTAGGGAAATGAGGGGAGGTCCCGGTTGGACCTGGGTGCCGGTTGGGGATGGCAGCCACTTGGGGAAATGTCTGTGCTGGAGGGTAGGCCTGAGGGTCTAGGGGGAGGAGAGGTGGCTTTGGGATGCTTCTGCAGGGACAGAGGAAGGGGGAAGGACAAGTGCAGGGGGTCGAGGCCGGGCTTCTCAGCCGGCCTCCCCTTCCTCAAGTGGAAGTGAGGACAAAGCAGTGCAGTTTTTCTCCCTGCTGGACCCAGGACCCTTGCAGACAGTGGCCCAGTGCAGGGACACCCTCTGCCAGCCCCCCATCACCGTGTGCCTTAGGATCTCAAAGTAGGAGGGAAGAAGACGGGTGGGATTCCTGTACAGGATCCCGGCCAGAACTCCCCACAGGGAGTGTTGGAGTATCCTTCAGTAACCAGCCGCTCAGATGGCTCCCCAAAAAAGCTCAGGGGTTATGCCCAGCAGGGGCAGTGGGAGACAGCTCCGCCCTCGCATCAGACCAACCTGAGTTCGAATCCTCCTCTGCCAGGGACTGGCTGTGTGATATCAGGCTGGTTGTCTCACCTCTCAGAGTTCCGATGTCTCGATGTCTTGTCCGCAGGCATTGGTAACAGCTAACTCCCCAAACAGTAGCGAGGATTAACAGCGATCAGGTGCAGCACATCCAGCAACCAGGTGCTCTCTGGGCAGTTGGTGAATCCATAAATGGGTCTGTTTCCTCCGCTCTAAAAGGAGGCTGATCATTTGTGCCCCCACTGCCCACCTACAACAGAAAGGGCTTTTATGAGAAGGAGAAGTTAAGTTATGAAGACACCGAAATGTGATGAAAGTACAGGTAATTTGGGGGGATGGTTGGTTTCTTTAGCAGGGGGAGGAAAGAGCTGGGGAAACATACAGTGCAGACAGGTCCTAGGCACTTAGCACGGTGCCTGGCACCTAAGCTGCATCTCAGGAACACAGTAACAGTAACAAGTACTACGCTTGTAAGAAGCTGCTACGAGGCATGTGAGGGGTGAAGAAGTGGGAATGAGATGAGGTGGCAGAAAGGATCCTGTGACATCACTCCCAACCAGTAGAGGAACCCACTGCAAAAGTGGGACCTGGCTCAGTGACGGAGGGCTGCCCTGCTAAGGGGGGCTGGGAAGACTCCAATATCCGGGGACAGGAGCTCTTGGGGGCCTGGAAATCACATCTCAGGGCAGGAAGGGCCTCCAGAAATCTCCAAGCCAGCGCTGGTCCCCTCCGCAGCAACCAGCCTCTAGCTATTTTTACAACGCGGGACATATTTCCTTTGAAGAAAGTTTACTGTGGTTTGAGATGGTTTCGAAATCACTGACCTAATCCTAGGCTTTCACTGCAGATGGGGAAACCGAGGCTGGGAACGAGGAATGCCCCATACTGGGATCAGCCAGGGGTGTGAATGAGCTGCAGATCCAGGCTTGGCTGAAGCCTGTCGCTGTTCCTGGGCACCTACTGAGGGTTGGGGTCCCGCAGGGATATGCTTGGGTGCTATTTGGGGGTTTGGAGCCCTGGCCAGATGAGCAGGGGATGAGCTGGACCAGTCAGAGCTGTGCAGCACTTAGCAGGCAGAGGCACGCCCTCCCCAGAAACTGACAACGAGGCCCCACCCTGTGGGCAGGAGGTGGGGTCTCTGGCCAGGCGGGGTCAGCCCTGGCTTTGTGACTTGCCCAGGGAAGAGGCAGGTTTCTCTAGGGGACTCCAGAAGACTCATCTCTCTCTCACCCAGTATCTATCCATCTCTTATCCCACACTAGGCACTATGCCACTTGCTTTTAAGTGTGAACACATTAAAGTGTTTCACCATCCATGAAGTTGGCACTATTAATAAGCCCGGTTTACCAAGGAGGACAGTGAGACAGGGAGAGATTCAGTCACTCAGCTGGTGAGGGGTAGAGGCCAGGATCTGAGCCCTCAGACTATCCTGAGGACCCCTTCTTAAAAAAACAAAACCGAGGAAAAGAACTTGTATTAAAAAAAAAATTGCAGGAATGACAGAATTTCTGTATGTTCTTCACCCAGATTCCCCAACTGCTAATGTTGAGTCACATTATCTTTATAATTCCCTACCTATCTTGTTCCAAGTCATTTGAGAGTAAATTGCAGACACGATGCCCCTTTACCTCTAAATATTCCAACACGTGTTTCCTAAAATCAAGGACACTCTCGTACCTGACCACCAATCAGGAAATTAACATCCGTTAAGAGTCTATTAGCTAGTCCACAGACCTTACTGGGACTTTACCAACTACCTCCATAATGTCCTTCATACCAACAGAAAATCCTGGATCCCACACAGCATTCAGTTGTCATGTCTCCTCTAATCTGGAACAGTCCCGTCTTTGTCTTTCATGATCTTGTCATTTTTTATATTTTTATTTTTATTTTTTTAAAGATTTTATTCATTTATTTGAGAAAGAGAGAGGGAGAAAGAGCATGAGGGAGAGGGAGAAGCAGATTCCATGCTGAGACGCAGGGCTCGATCCCAGGACCCTGAGATCACAACCTGGAGCCAAAGGCAAATGCTTAACAGACTGAGCCACCCACGCGCCCCGATCTTGTCATTTTTTAAAGCATGCAGTCAGTTATTTTATAGGGCTTCTCTCCATTTGGGTGTGTCTCCCATTTCCTCACGATCACATTCACTGTAAGAGTTTCTGTCAGCTGCACCACAGAAGTGATGCTGTGTCCTCTTCAGTGCATCATTCAAGGGGTACATGCGTCAGTTTGCTCCATTACTGCTGAAAGGAACTTTGATCACTTAATGGAAGTGGTATCTGCCATGTTTCTCCACTGTAGAATGACTATCCTTCCATTTCCAATTAATAATTATATTTAGGGGGGGCGCCTGGGTGGCTCAGTTGGTTAAGCCTCTGACTTAGGCTCGGGTAGTGATCTCATGGTCCTGGGATGAGCCCCATGTCGGGCTCCCTGCTCAGTGGGGAGTCTGCTTGCCCCTCTCCCTCTGACCCTCCCCCCTGCTTGTGCATTCTCTCTCTCTCTCTCAAATAGAGTCTTTAAAAAAATTATATTTATGGTAACACTTTGAAACTATAAAATTTCAGGGCGCCTGGGTGGCTCAGTCATTAAGTGTCTGCCTTCGGCTCAGGTCATGATCCCAGGGTCCTGGGATCGATCCCTGCATCGGGCTCCCTGCTTGGCAGAGAGCCTGCTTCTCCCTCTCCCACTCCCCCTGCTTGTGTTCCCTCTCTCGCTGTGTCTCTGTCTGTCAAATAAATAAAAATAAAATTCTTAAAAAAAAAACTATAAAATTTCACGTTTCTCATCAAATTTTCATATCCATTGATGATTCTTCTTGGAATCCATTATTACTAGAATGCTTGCCTAATGGTCATTTTCTAACTCCATCATTCCTTCTACTGGAAGGAGGAGCTTTGTCTTCTTATTCATTCATTCATTCATGTTAGTATGGACTCATCAATTCTTCTCTTATTTAATGGGTTATGATCCATCATTACTGGGGTTTTTTTTTTATATTGGAATTGTCCTAGATTTGTCCAGTAGGAACCCCCCTTTCAAGCCACAGAGCTGCCACTTTTAAATAGGACATTGCACTATGTCCCTTGACCTTGACCAGAAAGGGAGCCATGTCTGTGGGCAAGCAGTCTCTGCTGCGTGGGTACTGAAGTGCTGACACCCTGACGTGGGCAGGCTGGGGTTGGGAACAAAGGATTTAGGCAGCATGGTGTCCTGGGGTGTTGGGCAGATCACTGGGGATTCATTCACTAGTTGAGCACCAACTATGGCCTCAGCTCTTAAGAAGCTCATAGAAAATGGTGGGGGGGAGGGGGCAGAGAAAGCCCAACAATCACAATCGTGCAGTTTCTAAAATCAAGAACTTCTGTATCCCAAGAGGTAATATGAGTGGCTCTGTGAGATGTGTAAATGTAGGGCAAGTGGGCAGTTGGTTGGGGGGGAGAGGGTTGTTTGAGTGTCAAATATATTTGGTCACTTGGGAAGCCTAGTGGGCCAACCTGCATATGAAACCCAAGGCCTTCAGGAGGTAAGAGATAGTAGTCACAATCCCAGGCAGGAAGGTATAACAAGGCCTCTGAAATCAAACTCTACTATATCAAGGGACGGAGGAGCCTTGCTGGTGACCAAGGCCCCACACAAAGACCACCTAGTCGAGGGGTCCTATGCCTTACACAGTAAAATAAGGTAGGTGCTGTGATGTCAGTTTCACAGAAGATGTAGCTGTTGGAGTGACAGGCCCTTCAGGTCGGGAGAAAACAGCATGAGCAAGAACAAGTGGGATAATCCGCAACACACCCCCATTTTGCCCCCCCCTGGCAAAGCTGCCCCTTTTGAGTGGAGCCCCAGGCACTGAATATAACCCTCACATTTATACTGGAACCCACTCAGTTGGGCACAGCCCCAACTGTCTGGACCAGGTCCAGATTCAAATTCCAGTTCTTGTACTTCCCAGCTGGGTGACTTTGGAAAGTCACTTGACCTCTCTGAGCCTCCACTAATATATTTCCTCAACATGTATTTATTGAGGGCTCACTATGTACCGGGCACTGCTCTAGGCACAGGACATGCAGTGGTGAACACGGCAGACAAGAAGTTTACATTCTGTTTGGGGAAGACAGACATTAAATGGTAAGCAAATATAAGCAAGGTAATACCTTATGGAGATATTAAGGTTAATACAAGAACCGATTTCAGAAGTGGGGGCTCCTTTAGGCAGGGCAATCAGGAAAGGCCTCTCTGAGGCAGTGACTTCTAAGCTGACCTGAGAGATGAGAAAGAGCCTGGCCGTGAACAGAAGAGGACATAGCTAGGGCAAAGGACCTGTGGTAGGAATAAGCTAGGTGTGTTTGAAAGACAGTAGGAAGGGCAGTGTGGCTGAAGAGTAGTGGGTGAGGGGAGAACAGAAGGTGAGGCTGTGGAGTTGGGTAGAGGCCAGATGGCTTAGGGCCTTATAGACCAAAAGGAGGAGTAGAGTTTATATTCTAAATGCAAAGGGAAGCCACTGAGGGTGTGAAACCAGAGGGTGGGAGTGTGTCAAAGAATCTGATCCTTGTTTTAAGAACTTTGGTGTGTGAAGAAAGCCTTTGGGGACAAAGTGGGGAGGCTATCAGGAGGCTTGCTGCCATTGTCCAGGTAAGTTGATGGTGCCTGGACCAGGTGGTAGCACTGGGGGTGGGGAAGAGTGGTCAGATGCCGGACAGTGTTGGAGGTAGAGGCCCCTGACTAGTGGGGAAGAAGGGAGAAAGAGGAATGGGCTTGAACAACTGCAGTTGGGAAGTCTGGGGGTACCGGGGGCTGAGGTAGGGTTGGTGGTCGGGAGTTGGATTTTTGCCATCCTCATCTGGCTCCCAGCTAGAGGTGCAGAGTGGCCTTTGGAAGCTCTTTGGAGATCATGGGCATATGGTTGGCATTTAAAACCACGGGACTGGATGAGATCATCAAGGCAGAGGGTGTAGGTTGAAAGGAGAAGAGGCACGGGGCTGTCGACTGCAAAAGGAGACAAATGACACCTCCGCCCACGCGGCTCTCGCGAGGTATCACGTGAATGCACCCAGCCGATGTTCTAACAGGGGTTGAGAATCCCGGCCGCGCTGAGCCTTGTGGAGGGGTGGGGGCTCGGGAGGAGGGGGAGGGAATGGGCCTTATGTGGGCGGGGCCTGCCGGGGGCGGGGCCGAGAGCCCGGAGGCCGCTCCGGGGCCGGAGGGATCGCCGGGCGGTGACGTCACCGCATGACTGGGTTTTTATGAATGAAAGGAATCCTGTGAGTGAGTAATTCCGGGAAGCTCGCCTTACAACTCCGCGCCGCCCCCCGCGCCGCCCGCCCCACAACAAAACTCGGCGCGGCGCTCTCGGGAGCCCGGCTCGGAGCGACCGGCGGTCGGGACCGGAGGGGAGACGGACCAGGGCGCGGGCCGGGACGGCAAGCCCGGACGGCAGCGGCAGCCGCGCGTGCCCGGGGCGCCAGGCGAAGCGGGCCGAGAGGCGGGTGAGGGACGCGGGTCCGAGGCGGGGACGGGCGCGCGAAACCCCAGGCGGCAGGGTCTCCGCGCCCGGGAACGTGCCTGGGGCGGGGCGCCGGGGCCCGCTTCGTCGGCGCTCCGGTGTATCCCTCGCCCGGCCTGGGGGGCGTTCGGGGGGCGGGGGGCGGGGGGGAGCGGGGGCCAGAGGTCCGCGAGGACCGAGACGGGGCCCAGGCAGGCTTGGCGGGGTGCGGTGGTGACGGGCCCCTTCTGGGGGCGCGCGCGGGGAGGCGGCCGAGCGGGGCAGGAAGGGGCAGCGCAGGCCGGCGAGCGTCAGCGGCCGCCCAGGCGGGGCCGGGGGCGGTGTGTGCACGTACGTGACTCGGTGAGAACAGTCCCTGGACCGGTGCCCGCGGGCCGTGCGTGCGCGGTTTGTTTACGTCCGAGGGCGGGAGTGTGTGTGTGTTCCCGGGCCAGTGTCCCACGTATCTTGCCCGGTGCGTGCGGGGGGGGGGGGGGGGAGTGAGAGTGTGTGTGTGTGTGTGTGTGTGTCCTGTCCCGCCCGCGTGCTGCCAGGACGGTGAAGACCCTGGGGCCTGTGTACCAGCTCTGTGTACCTCGGAGAGAGTGTGCCCACAGGAATAAACGCGGAATAAGGACTCGATTGAGGGAAGTGGCCCGTTCCATGGTCACACGGGGGTACGGGAATTCTCCCTCGTGCTGTCCCCTTCCGACCAGCCCGCCGCCAGGCCCTTGCTGTCCCTGGAGTTCCCCAGGGACACGGCCATGTGACTGCGGTGTTTGTCCCCCACCCAGAGCCAGCGGCGCCTGCAGCTACAGGGTGGGGCAAAGTATCAAAAGCCCCACCCGGCTGGGCTGGGGGGTGAGATGAGAGGGCCACCCCGGGCCTCAGCACCCTGATGGGTCTGGCAACAAAGTGGGCTGATGCCTCTGTCCTTGTCCCTGGGTTTCCCAGCTGCCTGGGGAAGGCAGCCCCTGGGGACTCTCCTTTATCCCCAGGGTTGCCCATCCCCTCCCTCTCAGGAGGAAGAAGGGCCAGAAAACCCACCACAAAGGTGGGAGGTGGGAAGGAATCCCTGGCCGTCTCTCTTTGGTGGTTACTCTTGTCTGGTCCTGGTTCTGGAGGTTGTGCCTGATGGGCTGGGGAGGGTGAGACCAGGATGGGGTGGAGCTGGTTTCTGCTCTCCTGCTGGTTTCAGTTCACAGGTGGGATTAGTCAGACGGACCTATTGATGGTTGGACCTGAGGAGCTAGTTGAAGGCCTGGGCCAGCCCGAGGACCCAGAGTCCTCACCCTGGGCTAGGCATGGTCAACAGGCAGTGGCACAGGTGCTCTTGGTCCATGAAGGGTTAATATGTGAGGGGTGGGGCCCTGGCCTAGCCTCCTCTGCCCATTAGCCCTGTGGGATGAGATGGGGGTTAGGGATGCTTTGGTCCTATTCTGCGCCCCTCCCACCCACAGAGCTTAGAATGGTGGGGGTGGGGTGGTAATTGAACTTGCTGGGGTGAGAAACCAGATGATCTTTTAACCGTGATCTTTGAGCCCTGGTGAGCTCTGCTCCCACAGGTGGGAATTTGAGTGTCCCCGTCTGCAGCAGGAACTGGGCAATATGCGGGGTGGCGGGATGGGTGTAGAATGGGGAGGTATGGCAGCCCCACACACTGCCTATTTTCCAGGGGCCCTGTGAGAGAGAAAGAAGAGCCCACAGCCCCAGGCTGGAGCCAGGGATGTCCAGGAGTATAGGGTTTTAGTAAGGGAGGTGGCAGCCAGGAGCACAGGAACCAGGCAGGCCCATCCTTCAAAGCTGGGCAGGAAACATCCCCCAGTAGGGCGGGGGGTCAGAGGACAAGGGGAAGTGGCTGGGTGGCTCACAGATGGAAAGCTAGCACTGAGAGTTTTGACCTCCCACTGAATCACGTCTGGGCCTTCCCTAGGGCCTGGGACCCAACATGGGTTCCTGTGCCTCTTTCAGTCCTGACATTTTTACCCTGCGTTGCCACGGAGCCTGTCATGGGCCAGATGCTGGGAATGAGAGGGTGAACAAACCAGATCCAGAGCCTGCCCTCTGGGATCTTACGGTTGAGGAAGGGGAGACAAAGTTGAAGAAAGAGCTACCAAATTAAATGCAAAACCACAGCTGAGATGGGTAGTATGAGGCAGAAGGTGCTGTGATTTGAAAGTATATAACAGGACTCCGACTTAGCCAGGGCAATCAAGGGAGGCTTCTCTGAGGAGGTGACCAGTGAGCTGGGCTGTCAGATGGAGGGATGGTCATCTATGAAGCCCTTAAGGGCAGGGGCTGTGATTCATCTTTGGGCCTTTGGGACCCAGCAACAAGTCTGGCACAGAGTAAGTGCTTCTTGGAGGTTTGCTGATGAAACGAATGAATGAGCATTAGGTCCATGTCCTGGAAGAACTCCACAACATTTGGGAAAAAAAGGTCTGGGAACCCCAGAGAAGCAGGAAGCCCGAGGGGGTTCTTGAAGTAGTCTCTCAAAAGTGAGCAGGTCCTTCAGGACCCACGTGCCATCCTCCCTCACACGCACGCACACACATTCACGCATGCACACAGACACACTCCTTGTGGGAAATGTACAAGGATGGTAGAGTTTACTGTCCTTTCCTTCACTTGTTGTGAGCATGAGGATCCTGGGAGAGAGCAGAGAGAGAATCCAGTGGAGACCTGGGGGCCCCACTGGCAGGCTGGAGGGGAGGCTGGCCTGGCAGGGTTTTGAAGTGGGCTGAGCCTGGGCAGGTTTGTAGGTTTGTCAGCCGTCTGCAGTGCTCCCTCTGACAGCTCTACGGGGAGGACAGATGACAGGGCCAGCAGTGGAGGCAAGTAAGACCAGAGGCCAGTGAGGAGGCAGCTGTGGTCATAGTTCCGCTGAAAGGGGAAGTGGTCCCTGGCTCTGCAGGTGGAGCAGAGGGATGGTCAAGGCTGACAGTCTCAGAGTTTGTGTTCTCATGCCCCTGCCTCCAAGAAGCCTTCCCTGATTGCCTTTCCCTTCCTCCAGGGCCTCCGCTCTGTTGGTGGTCTTGGAGCTCCACTCTGGACCAGAATCTGACACTCAAAACTCCAAAATAATCAGTGCTGGAAGGTACTCTAGGCTCGGTGGAGGGTTGGGCATGGTGGGAAACTGAGGCCCAGAGAGGAGAGTGACCGATCTGAGGCCGCGCGGTGTGAGTGGGTGGTGGAACCAGAGCTAGACTGCAAGGCCCCTGCTTCCCTGCAGTGCTGGGTTCTCCCAGCTTTGCTCCCCTTCCAGCAGGGAGGAGGCTGCCCCAGCGCTGGCTGCCAAGGCCCAGGAAAACACATTTTTTCCCTCTGTCCTCACAGAGGAAGCAGAATGGTTCAGCAGCCAGAGAGGAGCCCAGGCCAGTGGGTGGGCCGTCTACAGGATGTCTCTGGAGTGGACTAGGGGCCAGAGAGGGGAGTGCAGGAGGGCTGGTGGCTGCTGACGGGGCCAGGCCTGCCGTCAGTCCCTGAGAGTAAGTCCATTCTCCGTGCCTCCAAAAGAACGCTGGGAACCTGCAGACCTTGGAGTTCGACTCTGCTGGCCTCAAAGGGAAGAAGAGAAAAAATAGGGGTGGGGTGGGCAAGAGATGTGGGGGCTGGCACTGAATAAAGGGCCTTGAACTGGGGGGTCAGGACCATTTACCTGCTGTGCGACTTCAGGCAAGAGATACCCCTCCCTTTTGGGCTAAGTGAGGAGGCAGGGCCAGATGCCCTCCAGGGCCCTTTCCTGTGTGACCCCAGCCAGCCAGGAGATGTGGAGGCCAAGCAAGGTCCCAGCGCCTGCTACCGGCCTGACCCCTCCTGGACGGACTCAGCCATTCTAATAACCCCCAGGTGCTCACGGGGCTCTACAGTTTGTACCTCTTGGCAGGTATTTTCTGATCCTGCAGTTGGAATAGTGGAGACCCAGAGAGGTGGGCCTTGCCCCAGGTCACACAACCTGGAGAAGACAGAGATGGGGCTCAAACCCAGGCTTGCCTCAATCCATTGCTCCTTTCCTTGCGTCCCATACCCCAGCTGGGGGCCAAGCATCATGAGGGTGGAACCCCTTCTCCCTTCCCATCTTCCTGGCATCTGTGTATAATCCTTGCCATGCGGAAGCAAGGAAGCAGATGGAAAGGAGGAAGAGTTGAAGACAGGGCAGGAGGTTTTTCTCCTGGACAGTGTTCAGCGAGGCTTGGGCTTGGCACTCGGTTCAGACACTGACAAGCTGGGTCATGGTGTCAGAGACCACCCACCCACATCTCACCAGTGTCTGTCCCCGGCCGGGCCCTGTGCGGGTGGCCTCAGCACCCAGAACTGCTTCGGCCTGCTTCCTGCCGCGGAGCTCCCTGTCCGGTGGGGAGACAAGGAAACAGACCATTACAAGACGGGGAGAAGCGCTAGGGTGGGCGGCGCCTGAGAAGTTCTGTGGGTCCGGGAGGGCTTCCTGGAGGAGGAAGGATGAGAAGGAATCTTCCAGATAAAGTCAGGGGAGAAGTGTCACAGGGTGTGGAGTGGCCCAGAGGGAACAGAGTGTGGGAGAGAGGAAGTGAAAGAAATTCGGTGCGGCGGAGGTGCCAGACGGAGGTGGGCAGTGCTGGCAGGCCTGGGATGCCACGCAGGTGGGCCTGGACTCTGTCCCAGGGATAGTAAGGAGCCACGGAAGGTTTTCCTCTGGGTGGTGACATGGTCAGAGTCACATGCTAGAAAGATCCTCCGGTTGCTGTGTAGAGGATGAGTGGAAGCCAGCAGGAGAGCATTCTAGGCCCTCCCTAGGTGTGTGTGTGTGGCGGGGGAGGGGAAGCGGCCCTTTAAGAGGACTGTATTGAAGGGCAGGATTGATGGGGGTGGTTGTATGAGGGTCTCTAGTGGCATCTGTGAAAGGCCAGGCTCCTGACTTCGGACTTTCTGGGCCCCAGCGACACTACAAGAAGCTTGGATGGCTCTGAAGACCTTCCCAGCCCGAGGGCCTTGGTGGCTGCCTTTATGAGGGGATCTCTTCAAAGGCCACCTTCCCCTTCCTGTCCCACTCCTTCCCTCTGGGGTGTCAGAGCCCCCGGCTGTATGGGCCCAGAGTTGCGGGGAGACTCCAGAGAAGCCTGGGGCTTTCTGCATCTCGGTCCGAGTCACCCTGAGAATTCAACCACCATTACTTGAGCACGTGCTGTGTGCCGGGCTCTGGGCACTGGAGATGCGGCAGAGGACAAGGCAGAATCTTGGCTGCCATGGAGCTGGGCCTCTAATGGGGAGGCAGACACTGAGCAAATATGTACAATAGATGAATGAGAATATATACAGTGGAAAGTACCTTGGAGAAACGTGAGGTAGGGAGGGGAGGTGGAGAGAGAGAGAGAGAGAGTGTGTGTGTGGGTGTGTGGGTGTGTGGGTGTGTGTGTGTGTGTGTGTGTGTGTGTGAGAGAACCAGGGGCTAGGAATTCTAAATGGAATGAGAACTGGAGATTTGAAGAGACCTGAAAGTGAGAAACAAGATTGGTGGCCATCTAGGAGAAGAGAAAGCCAGGCCCAGGGAACAGCCAGTGCAAAGGCCCTGGGGAGGAGCATGCGTGGTGTATGTGAGGAACAACAAGGAGGAGGGTGTGGCTGGAGCAGATTGGGGAAGGGGAGCCAAGCAGGAGCTGAAGTCAGAGGCCTACGCTCGGGCCACGTGCAGCGGCTTGTGGGCCATTGTGATGACTTTGGCTTTTACTCCCAGTGAGATGGGAACTGTGGGACGGTCCTGAGAGGGAAGTAACATGAGTTACCTAACACACTCTGGGTCACCCCTGGGGAAACTGAGGCACAGAGTGGTTACCTGATCGGCCAGAATCAGAGCTAGTGGGGGGAACCACCATCAAAAGGCCCCACGGGTGTCTGGCACCAAAGTCCATGCGCTTGGCATTTCTCTACAGCGTGTCCCAGGGACACCCGGACCTGTGGGAATGTGTCAGAGGCCGAGCTGAGGCTGTGAGGTGGGCCCCACAGAAAGCTCGAGAAACCAGGGTTTGGACCCCGTTTGCCCCTGCTGCTCTCTAGCATCCTGGGTACTGCAAGTGAGATCAATAGGATACTGCATCTCAGGCCACAGAGCATCTTCCCGCCCTGTCCCCTTCGCTCCTCACCACCACACCTCCCCTTGCGGATTATCAGATGAGGAAACGCAGGCTAACAACCTGCTGGGGACAGAGAGGACTGGTGCTTTCAAGGGGGCTTTGGGAGACAGTCCTCTTCTCGGCCCCGAGCAATGGCCACGGGCCTCCAGAAGGTACCCTCCATGTCTCCCCAATGCCAATGTCTGGCATAGAGTAGACGCTCAAAAAATATTTGTTGAAGGGACATGGAACTTTCAGGCCTGTCGGGGAGACACTGAGGGCCACTGGACCCCTCATCGGTTTAGGGTATGGCTGCCCTGTCTGCCCAGGACGGTGCTGAATTAGTGTTGGGTAGCTGCCAGGCGGGGAAAGCTTTCCCAAGACAGATTTGGATGAGGAGGGCGTGGGCTGGGGGAGAGGGGAAGGGACTGGTTACGTGTTATTTTGATGGGCTGCAGGTTGGACTCTGAAAAGTCACTGACTAGCATATATATATATATATTTTTTTTTTTTTTTTAAGTAAGCTTTATGCCCAGCATGGGGCTCGCTCATGACCCTGAGATCAGGAGTCGCATACTCTACCAACTGAGCCAGCCAGGTGCTCGAAATATGGTTTGTGTACTCTGCTGTATATAGGTTATACTTTAGTGAAAAGTTAAAAAAAAATCAAAGAGGCATATCTGGACCCCATGTGGGAGAATGGCTGGCTGGGGCGGGGCAGGGGGTGTCCATGCATATTTATTGAGCACCTGCTATGTGCCAGGCACTGATTGAGGCACATTGATGCCATGGTAGGACAGGCAAGACCGAGTCCTCCTGAGTTTGCATTTTGGTGGAGGAGAGGTGGGACAGAGATAACCAAGTAACCAAACAAAATAATTGCAGAAGAGGTGACTATGAGGGTTCGCAAATGGGGTGATGTCATGATACAGGAGGTGTTTAGCAGGGATGGTTAGACCACTTCGAAGAGGTGACATTTGGCAAAGCTCTCAATGAAGAGTCACTGTGAGGAGGTAAAAGGAAGACAGCAGTAAAGAGAGCAGCAAGTGCAAAGGCCCTGAGGCTGGAATGAACCATTCAAGGGGCCCAGTGTGGCTGGACCATTGGGACAGAGAAAGGTGGTATGACAGGACTTCCAGAACAGCAGAGGCCTTGAATGCCAAGGTAGTGAGTTTGGGTTTTATTCAAAGGAGAAAAAAAAAAAAGTGATCTTGGTCTCCTTTCTCTCCTAGGTCTCAGCCCAGAGGGCACCTTCTGCAAACATGTCTGTGGATCCCTTATCCAGCAAAGCCCTGAAGGTAAGGAGGCAGCCCCTGTTGTCCCTGTCCTCCCCCTCCCTCCTTGCCTAGGCTCACTGTCCCATCCCAACTTCCCAACTTCAGTTCCTGGAATCCTCAAGGGTGGCTCAGCAGGCTTCAGGTGTTCATGAGGCCCCGGGAAGGGCCCTGGGCTGGAAACCAAGAGGCCTGGGCTCTGGTGGTAGGCTGTGTGCCTCTTGGGACAGGTCACTTCCCTCTCTGGGCCGGCTTCCCCATCGGAACCACGCTTACTGGGCTAGAGAGGATTTAAAAGGTGCTTTCTGGACCAGGTTTCTCTGGCTGAGTCCAGGCTGGGGCACTGGGTTAGAATTTGGGCCAAGCCCCCGCGTGGTGGTTCCTTGTGTGTTCAGATCCCGGTTTGGCCCAGTTTCTCCTTTCTGGATTCCTTGCCCTCCCGTCTGGGGCCTTGGAGCAAGTCCAGCCTCTAAGTCTGGGCCTATGGTGGTGCAGGGGGAGCACTGGGGGGGGGGGGGGGGGCCGTCTCCAGCACCTGCTGCGCGCCAGGCCCAGGGCCGGGGCCCACAAGCAGGGCGCGAACCTGGGCCTCAGTTTCCCCATGTGCCCAACATGCTGCCCCCAGATCAAGCGTGAGCTGAGCGAGAACACGCCGCACCTGTCGGACGAGGCGCTGATGGGGCTGTCGGTGCGCGAGCTGAACCGGCACCTGCGCGGGCTCTCCGCCGAGGAGGTGACGCGGCTCAAGCAGCGACGCCGCACGCTCAAGAACCGCGGCTACGCCGCCAGCTGCCGCGTGAAGCGCGTGTGCCAGAAGGAGGAGCTGCAGAAGCAGAAGTCGGAGCTGGAGCGCGAGGTGGACAAGCTGGCGCGCGAGAACGCAGCCATGCGCCTGGAGCTCGACGCGCTGCGCGGCAAGTGCGAGGCGCTGCAGGGCTTCGCGCGCTCCGTGGCCGCCCGTGGGCCCGCCGCGCTCGTGGCGCCCGCCAGCGTCATCACCATCGTCAAGTCGGCCCCGGGGTCCGGGACCGGGCCGGGCCCGGCCCCCGGCCCCGCCCCCGGCCCCACCTCTGCCGCCTGCTCCTAGTGCCCGCCCCACCCCCTGCCAAGCCCCCCCCCCCCCCCCCCCCCCCCCCCCGCTTCCTTCCCAAAGTGCCTAAGCGTGGTCTCTGTCCCCAGGTGCCATTTCTCTGCAGCCACCAGCCCCCCCGTGGCGAACACATGATCCCTCCCGAGCCTGCTGTCTTCCTCGTTGTGGTCCCTATAACTGGGTCCTAATAGGTGGCCCCGGGGTGGGACAACTTTGGTGAGAATGGTAGGGAGGTGTTGGAGTCTGGGGTCTCTCTTGGCTGAAAGTCCAGCCTTCTTAGACTGGGAGGATGGGCTACAGAGCGGATTAGAGAAGGGCTGTCCCGGAGAAGAGGGCTACCCCTCATTTTGTAAAGCATTTGCTCAGATCATACCCTAGCCCCTCCGCACCCTCCCAGGACTCAGGACTAGGTCTGGCTCCTATATGTGTCTCCTGGGGCTGGGAAGCTGATGCTCCCACCTCTGCTCTGGGCCTGGGGGTGCCTGGCCTTCCAAAGCTGGGAGAATCATCAGACATCACCCAGTGAGGGCCAGTTAACAGGGAAACAGGCCTCCAGCAGACAGGCCAGTGCTCAAGGCCATCTGTGCGTCGTGGCTGAGCTGGAAAAAGCCAGGTCTTTTCACTGCTGCCCTGAGATTCCAGCCAGGGTACCAGCCGGGGTTGTCAGGGGCATTGTGGCCGCGGACTGGAAAGGATGATGGAAGGGCCTCCCTGGCCTGGGAGCCGCCTCTGTGAGGTAGGGGAAGAGAAGTAGAGGGCCTGAGAAGGTGATACGGATGGAAGAGATGGAAGGAGCTGGCCAAAGAGAAAGGGGACCAAGGAGGCGACCATCGACTGTGGCAGGTGGGAAGATGAGAAGACAGATCCTGAGGTCTTGCAGCCAGTAGTGGGGGTCCTGAGAAGGACCACTGTGGCTTGGGGGCTGCCACTGCCATTGACTGCCATTCTCCTGGGGAGCCCAGCCCCAACCCTCCTGCCCTGTATACAGCTGTTTATTTATTGCACGAATCTAAGTTATTCTCCCCAGCCAGAAACCTAGCACCCACTGTGTGGTGTGTGGTCCTGTGCTGGACTTTGTATTTTATATCTGCAAATAAATCACATTTTATCTTATATTTAGGGAAAGCCGGATGGCAACAACCAAAAAAATGTTTAAAAAAAAAAAACTTGCCCGGCCCCCAGAATTTATTTATTTTCTGACTTACAGTAAGCGAGTTATCCGCCTTCTGTATTTTGTAGACTTTCTGAATAAAGTCAAGTTCTCTTTTTCCCACAGTGACGAAGTGTAAGTCCCTGGGCTATGGGGTTTTTTTTGGGGGGTGGGGTGGGATGGGTGGGATGGGTTCTGAATGAAGGACTGAAGCTGGAGTTCTGTTTTCAACCCCAGGCAGGCCCCTCTGCTGGAGGGGAGGACTAGCTCTTGCTTGGGGCGGAGGGGGGGGGGGGTGGGGGGGGGGTTTGGGGGGGGGTTGGTGCTAAAACCTCTGTTCTTCTGTCTGGTTCCCTGGAGCCTCCCAGGGGAAGACAAAGCCAGGAGGACAATGAAATGTAGGGTTAAATCCCTGGCATCCCTTCAGTGAATAAACAGTCCCGCCCAGAGGAAAATTCCCGGATTTAAGAGTAATCTTTCCAGCACTTTCCCACCGAGGCCTGACTTTACACAGCCAAGTAGAAAATATTTTCCCCATGTTCCGGAAGGCACAGGGAGGCCGAGAGAGAAGTGGCTTCTTCAGTCCCAGCCTGCAGGCCTAAAAGGCGACCCTGTGTCTCATCTTAGGCTCTGACTCGCTGTAATCTCAGCCCAATCTGCCAGCCCTTCGGGGACAGCCTGAAAAGGAGTGGAGGGTACAGTGGTCTGTGGGTCAGGGAAATCGGGGTTTGAATCCAGGTGTGCCTTTTTCTAGCTGTGTGGCCTCTGATGACTTATTTCTTTAGCTTCTTGCAGCCTCGCTGTACCACGAGGACCTAGGTGTGACAAGCACCGGGAGCCCAAGGGGCTGCAAGCTTTAACGTGCAGCGCAGACGTTCACAACAGCGCGCACACACGCACAAACTGCAGTGAGGGGGGTTTCTGTCTAGAGAAGTGGCGGGGCTGGGCTGAGGGAAAAGGCCACGTCTGTGGCAGCTGTGGGCTTCGAAAGTTGGGGAAGGGCCAAACCACACGGGTTGGCTGCGCCCACTGGCCTTTCGCCCCCTCTCAGGTTGAGGCCCGCCATCCTGACCCCATCCTGGGATGCTGAGCTCAGGCCTGTGCGAAAGGGCAGCAGGAAGCCACGGGCGGGACAAGTGGAGTTTCTTTCGTGGCTGGCTGGGAAGTTCCCCGCCCACGCCGCATTCCTGAGCGCTCCTGTCAGCAGGCCAGCCCCTCCTCCCCAAAGGTGGGGTGGCCGGAAGGTGCCCTGTGTGGCCAGGCACCTGGCCTGGCAGCCCGGCGGCCCCGCAGGCCCGGCTCCAGAGGCAGGGGTGGGGGGTGGGCTCAGGGAGGCAGGAAGATAGCCTGCAAGGAGTAAGGAGCCCTGGAAATCTCTTCAAGCCCCTGGGAGACACCTGTAGGAATGGGGCTGCCCGCGTTCCGGCGGGGGCCCCCTCTGGCTGGCTGACAGAAGGGGCAACGGGGCATCAACCCACTGCACACACCAGCACGGGAGGGTGGGGAGGGTGGGCCCCTTGTGACCAAAGCTGCCCCTGGGTCCCCCAGAGACCGTTCGTCCGGAGGGGAGCCTGGACCTCAGTGTCCGTCTCCGGCACTGTGCATTCCCCCATCACCTACACATCGTGCCCTGGAAGGAAGCCAGTTTCTTAGGAGACCCCTGCCCACAACCGCCAAATCCAGCCCCAAACACACTCAGGCGGCAGGGAAGAGGAAGGAAAAAACCGCACCCACAGGCAGAAGAGATTTCAATACAATCTATATTATCTCATATATATATATTTCTCACTTTATTTGCTCACTTCTGTCACGCATTTAAAATGTCAGAGAGACCAAAATAGAGCGGCTTTCTGGTGGAATTCATGGCAGTCATACACAAGATACAAAACTAGGGGACTCTGTCCTCTCATACATCATCCAGTTCGGTTTTCAAGTATTTTTTATGTACAAAGATCTATTCTATCGGGGGGGGGGGGGGGGGGAATTAAAAAAAAAAAAAAGGTTATGCATCCTAGGAAGGAAGGGTGGAGTGGGCGGGCACGCGTTCCCGGCCCCTCGACTCCGCTGGAGTCCCCCCCACCCCCGTGTCCCCCCACAAACCATGCTAGCCAGCAAGTGCCAGGGTGGGCCAAGAACAGGGGGCAGGGAGTCGACAGCACACTTTGGCCTGGAAGGAGAATCACACAGATTTGTGAAAGCAAAGGGGGGAGTGGGGACCGAGGATCTCAGACAGCCTGCTCCCACCTGCCGCCTTCCTGGGCAGCTTGGTACCAGCTGGCCAGGCCCACCGGACAGGCCTCTGTGACCCCGGCGGGGCTGGCTTGGTCACAGGGCCAAAGGCAGCCTGGGAAGACGACTGGGGTGGAATCCCCCACCGGGCCCTTGGCACACTTCATTCCAGGAATGAACGAAAAGGAAGAGACTCCACGGTGAAGTTCCGGTGCCACAGGCCGGGGCCCTCCTCACCGTACCACCTTCTCCAGGCTGTTACAGCCCAAACCCAAGTGCCATCTGGGTTCCAAATGACAGAACGCTCCGCCTGTAGGAGCTCCTCCTAAGACAGTGGCCGGTGTAAGCCGGCCTGCCTGGGGGCTCTGGCCCTCGGAGGTTCCAGGTATATGGGCGTGGAGGTGAGCGAGGGGAGAGGACTGGCGATCCTGGACACCCCTAAGGCCTGTCCAAGGGTGCTTGGCCCAGCGCAGCAGGATCCTCTGAGTGCCAGGAGCTTGACAGGGGCCCCCAGGGAGTGTCTGTGGCCAGACAGACTGAGGGCCCAGGAAGGGGCAGCTTTCATATGTGACTAAGGCACAGAAGAGATGGGCCAAGGGGCCAGGCGAGGCAGGACACCAGGCCCTGTGTGGATACGGCGCCAGGGAGAGGAGTCTGGGGTCACTCCTCCCACTTCCCAGCTCCTTGCTGCACGCCCCCTCCTTCCATCCTCCCTCCCATAGGACTGTTCCTCCAGAAGCTGGTCTGCATGTGGAGACTCAGACCCTTCCCCTGAAACGGGAAGGAGAAGCCCTAGGGAGAGACCAGGACCCTGTGGAGGTTCTCATTGCTCCGCCTGGGAAGGAGGGGCTGGGAGCCGCCAACCCTTTCAGCAGCCTGGAAGCAGGGGCTCTGCCCAAAATGCTCTCCAGAAGACAGACCCCAAGTGACAGGGCAGTGTGGGCCGCTGGCTGCCCTCAGCAGGCCAGGAGGAAGGGGCATGAGGCAGGCAGGCAGGGCAGCCACGGAGAGGACACCCAGGGGCCCAGGGAGCCCTGCTTGGAGAGGCCTCGTCAACAGAAGAAGGGCCCAGATGCACCTGAGTGCCCTTCCGACGTGGGACACGTGGCTCTTGGTGCTGCTCTGGTCCTTGCAGCATGCCAGGCAGGCCTGGGTCAGGAGGGGCGGCGGGGAGCATCTGGGTTCCCTCCTGCCCCTCTGGCCCAGGGTGAGGCTAATCTAGCGTGGACAGGGGGCACGAGGGCAGGAGCAGGCAGGAAAGAGCCCAGGTCAGAGTATTGCACGGTGTTGGGGGCAGGGCTTAAGTCTCATGGGGGAGGGGGTGAGCCGCGTGGGGGCTGAGAGGGCCGCGGCCGCTGGTCCACCATGGCCACAGCTGGTCCCACCATGGCCACAGCTGGTCCCACCATGCCGCCGCAGGACAAGCCACAGGGGCACAGCAGTCGCGCGCCGTGTCCTCTGTCCCTCGCCCGGAAGCAGGGGTGGCCTTGTATAAATATTCCTGAAGGCTCGCTGTGAGCCTGGGCGGTCCCCTGGGCCCACAGCTTCTGGCTGTTCCTCTGGAAGCAACAGGTGAGCGTTTCTGGTCCAATAAATTAACGGGCAACGCCAAAGCTGTGCCAGGCTGCCTCCCGGCCCGCACGCGGGGCTGGAGGAGGGCACGCCCTGCCCTGGGCCCAGGTGCCAGTGCTCCCCACCAGCAGCCGCACCTAGAACTCGTCATCAGAGCTAAGCAGCAGAGTCTTCTCATTGTCGCGGGCGCCACTGAGGCTGTGGGAGCGCGAGAGGCTGTGGGCGCCGCCGCGCCACGCGGGCCCGGGCTCCAGGGTGGACTGCTGCGTGTACTGCTGGTAGGCGGGCGAGAAGTTGTGGATGGCGTCCTGCACGATGTCGTGCGGGTTCATGGTCTCCTTGAGGCTGCTGGAGATGCTCTTCATGGGGGCGCAGCGGCCTGCAGGGTGGGAGCCCAGAGGCGGGGGTGAGCGGCTGGGGTGGCAGGGAGCCCCTTGTCCTGGGACCGACGCCCACCCCGAGGCTGTGTCACCCGACAGAGAATGGGGTCCCGGGCACAAGGAGGCACAGGCAAAGACATGGCTCCTCTGGCTGGGGCGGAGAGTGCAGGTGAGCAGCCCCTGGGAGGGGGGCTGGCAAGTCTGGCTGGTGGGAAGGGACCCAGGGTGGAGAACGGAGGCCAGGAGGGTCGGGGGAGGGGCCCCGGAGAGCTAGCCCCGCCCCCTCCCCGGGGTCCCCCTTCACTCCTGGGAGCGGAGCGCACCAGAGCCTGCAGACCAGCTCTGTCAGGATAGGGTGTCTGCCGGCACCCACAGTGGGGCTGACCCGTAAATCCTCACCAGCTCCCCTCTGAGGGGGCGGAAGCCACCAGCCCTGATGCGCTTCCTCCTAACTTCCCCTCTAAGGAACTCTCCCCGCCATGGGTTCAGCGGGGAGAAGTGGCCCCGGCCCCCAAAACCGAGAGGTAAGGGATAAGCCCAGGTCTTCAAATTCAAATCTGGCATGTCCTTTCCACCTTCATGTTCTCCGCCATGGATTTCCCATTAACACGCACTGTGCCCCCAGGACCCAGCAGGGCATAATCCAGAACACTGAGAGACCAGGACGGAAGCAGGCAAACTCTACGGGGGCAGCCCTTGGCAGAGAGGGGCTCTGAGCTCTGCTGCCTGGGGGTGCCTGTGAGACAGGAACACAGAAAAGGGGCTAGGGAGAGAGGCATGCGGTGACGGTGACCACGACTGACGTGCAGGACAGACGTGCAGACCGAGAGCAGAACCTACCGTAGGGGCCATATGTTGGCACTGCCCGCAGCCAAACCCGGGGCAGAAGCAGGGCGGAGGGGGAAAGGGGAGGGGGAGAGAAGCCAGAGAAATAGAGAAGACAAGAGACAGCTGAGTGACACCATCTGCCCACCACCGAGGCCTGCACACCGCACCAGACACCCTTCCCGCCCCCACCCAGCAGCCCCTGCGGCCCCCTCGGAGCCTGGCACCCGGGGCGGGGGGGCATGTCCACCCAGGGATGACGCCTCTCACACTCTCGTCCGGGGGCACGGGAGAACCCCCAGCAGATACCCAGGACGGTGGTCGAGGCCCCACCTCCACATCTAAGTCGGGACCCCAGCACCCCCACTTCTCTTTAGGCTTGGCTGGAATTGCTAAGGCTGTGCCGTGTGCTTTATGAACGTCACGACACTTCACAGACAAGGAAATCAAGGCTGGGGGGCAAGGGGGTGTGGTTCCCCGCACAGATCCCCCAGGAAGGGCAGCTGGGGACCCAAGCTCGACTGCAAGGCTGAGGGATTAGTGCGTCCAGCACAGAGGTGGGGTCCCGCCTTGCCCTGGTAGGGCTGGGCTGGGGTCTTTGCTATAGCTGGGTTTCTGGCCATGCTATTCTTTGCTGGGCTGGTGGTCCAGGAGCAGTGGGTGGGAAGATAAAGCCCAGGTGTCCGCTGGGCCTCTGCAGAGCCCCCACGTGCGACATTTTAAACCTCGAGGGTCCAGAGAGGGTTCTCTGCTATGGCCCTAGGCTCCAGGCACACGGGTGACTTTCCTCAGGGCACAGGCTCTGTCGGGAGCGGGTCCAAGGGACATCGCCCTCAACACTGAGTGGGTGCTTGCCAGATCTGGGGACCCAGCGGGAGACGGGTGGGACAGCAGCGAGGCGGCCAGCACTGGGTAGGTGTGCGATCACAAATGCCAAGTGTGCTGGGAGAACACAGCGGGCGCACAAGAGCCAGGCGGCCTAGCGGCCTGGAGTGGCGGCCCGTCCAGAAGGGGCCGGCAGGTCTCTTTCAGGCCAGGGAGAGAGCGCCTGAGTAAGAAGGGGAAGGAGCCGAGGGGCCCTGCTGCAGCACCCCACTCCCCAGGGCCTATGGTGGGCCTCGGCGCTAGGCCCGGGGAAGTGGGGTTCTCGTCTGTGGCCACATGGAAGGCAGCGGCAGCTGCCTGACTCCTGGGGGGTGGCGTGTTAGAGTAGGAGCGTCCCCTCCCCAGACCCTCCCGCCTCCTCACCGGAGAAGTCATTTCAGGCATTCCTGGTCTCCTCTGCCACCACCCCCCACCATCCCCTCTGCCCAGTAGCAGCCAGAGGCCCGGGGGAGCTGGGAAACCCCCCGCCGCCGCCATCCAAGCCCAGAGCACTCATTGTCGAGTCTCGGGGAGGGGGGCCCCCAGACGTGGGACTGGACTCTCCGGGGCATCCTAATGTACAACCGGGGTAGCCAACCTCTTCCAACAAAGAGGAAAATGAGCAGCAGTAAAAAGCAAGCTGTTAAAAATGATGCCCATCTGAGTCTGTTTCTTAGACGGAATCCCAGATATAAAAAGATGGAGAACTTTAGAGCCGAGGGAATTACAGGATAGAATAGAAAGCCGAGCCTGGTGTGCAGAGCCCCAGGAAACCTGTTTACTCTGGGGTCTCTGTCCTGACCTTCCCGTGGGGCTCTCCAGACTCCAGGCCTGCTGCAAAAGTCAGGTGGGCTCAGCTGCCGGGACCTCCCCTACGTCACCCCCCCGCAACCTTGTGTTGGGGGTGCAGGGCAGGAGAGCCTCGACCTGCGTGGGCCCTTTCCCACCAGCGGGCAGGAGACACCGGGCTGTCACCACCTTTTGGACACTGGGTGGCAGGAGGGCCATGGGGCAGGGCCAGGGAGGGCTTCTCCCGCTGGGGTGGGGGTGGGGGGGTCTCCAGGCTGCTGGCTCGTACCTTGCGCATCCAGCCGCTTGTCAGCGTAGACCTTGTAGGTGAAGGCGTGCCGCAGGGCCAGAGCTGCGAAGAACATCTCCACACAGATGATGAAGTCCTGGTAGCCGGCGGCCACGGTGCCCTCGCCCACGGACACGCGGGCTGAGTGGATCTTGGGAATGGCCCCACACTTCTCCAGGATGGCCAGGAGCATGCCTGGAAGAGGAGGCGTGGGCATGTGGCCCTAGACTGGACCCCTATCCTGTTGCCCCTTCCTCATGCAGCAGCCCCCCAAATGCCACCCCCACCAGCAAGGACGGCAGTAGGGTCCATGACTGCTCCGGTAGGGTTGGGATGCCAACACCAAGCTGAGGCCTCTGGGAAACCCCACTCCGCTAGCTCCTTGCTGGACGCCAACACCGGGGGCCCCCTGGGTCCCCCGTCCATGAAGCAGCCCCACAGAAGGTCCCCCATGGCTCCTGTGAAAGGTCCCTGAGGGCCTAGACTTCATGCCCAGGAGGCTCCCGGTGGACAGAGGTCTGGGCTCTAGGCTGGGATGGCCCAGGGACAGCATGAGCCTCAGGGGCCTGGGAAGAGGCTCACCTTGCCAGAAGGAGAGAAAAATGACGGACTTGACCATGAAGAACTTGAGGACGGGGCTGTAGGGGCTAAGCAGGTCCCGGGTGGCAAAGTAGAAAAGGAAGAGGGCGTAGAGGGCCAGGCTGACGGAGATGTTGTAGATGATGGTCACGTAGAGGTAGCCACTGGTGACACTGTGGGAACGGGGAGTGTTCTCTGGCTTGGACAGAGCCTTCTGAGGGACAAGAGGCCTCCCTCCCGCCTCTGCCCTGCCAGTCTGCCAACCCCCATGGCTCTCAGCAATGCTCCCCAAGCAGTGCTCCATGAGCCACTGAAGAAAGGGATCCAAGTGGCCAAGAAGCAGGGGGTGGAGGGGAGGTGTGCGAGGGTGTGCGCCCGCGGTGAAGGTCAGCCCTGCCGCCTCTGCTCTGGTGCCCAGGCTCCTGGTGGGGACATAGACGTGGAAGCCACTAGGACCAGGGGTGGGGAGCTCAGCCCGATGGTCCGGCAACAGGTGTGAGAATAACGTAGAGCGTGGCTCTGCTCTTTTCTCTTGAGCCAAGTCATGTCCCCCCTGAGCCCCCGTTTGCTCACCTGCCCCGGCAGGGCTGTCACGTGGGGTGCAGGCGGTATGCACCAAGTGTCTGCAAGCTCGGGGCCTGGATACACGGTCACTTTCACTAACTCCCAAAACAAAAGGAAATCTACACGGGAGAAGCCTTCTACCCGGGGACTCAAGACAGGCCTCTCAGGGCTCTGACCTTCTTGCTCCCTGCCCTGGGGGTGGTCACTATCCCTTCTGAGCCCACCCCTGGGGCACCAGTCTGTAGGCGGGGCCAAGTGGGATGGTGGTCACCGCCAGGCTTGGGCCTTGCAACTCAGGGAAGCAAGGAGGCGTGAGGAGGGCCGGGCCGTGCTCGGCCTCCCCTCGGAAGAAGGTCAGGGGCATGGGGCCGGTCTGCAGCCACCCCCTTCCCTAAGGCGGGGGCATCAGCCTCTGGGCAGGGCCACCCACTCCCGCGCCGACACCCCTCCCCTCACGCCTGTCGGGGGGACCCTCTGCTTACTCAAAGTCACCATCCCGGTACTTGCCGAAGGCCTGGAGGACCACAGTGCTGACAGCCATGAGTGGCTTCACCACGCAGAACTGCAGGGTGGCCTGGTGGGGGAGAAGGTCAAGAGTCGAGGACGAGCAAAGAAACTGTGTGACAAGCACCTCCTCTGGCCCGCTGGGCCTGTGCTGGATGCTGAGGGACCGGGGAGAGGGGGCCCGATGTCCTGCCCCGAGGGGACCGCCGTCGGCAGGGAGAGACAGAATCTGTTAGAGGACAGCCGCGCAATGCAGTCGTGCGCGCAGACGGAAGGAGGGAGGCAGGCAGGCAGGCAGGCCGGCCGCTGGAGGGGTCAGCAGGAACATGCCAGAGACACAACAGGGACAAGCAGAGGGAGGAGCTCCTACCAAGACCGAGCGGCCAGGAGCAGACGCGGGCAAGGGGGTAGACGCTGATGGACGGCAGCAGGAAGGGGGCCAGGGCCCTGCTCGAAGCCTCCTCCCGTCCTCCTTGTCCACCCCCGGGTCTCACTGGGGCTGGAGGGGACCCCACATCACAGGGCTGAAGAACACAGCAGTGTCTTCTGGAAGCTCTCCCCTCTCTATGTGTTCAATAAGGGCCTCCCCTGGCCCGCTCGGCCACTGGAAGGATTCCTGAACCAGGTTCTCACAGTGCCCTCCAGAGGCTCCAGCAAAGTCAAGGAGCACCCACGGTGCCCATAAAACCAGCAGAAACACCATGCTCTTGAGATCAATACATCTGAGCCACAAGGCCCCTTCTGGGGAGCGGGGAGCAGCTTTAAAAGGCTGAGCCAGTATGCCTTCAAGTCGGGCAAGGACCCCGGGGCAGAGAAAGTAACCTGTTGAACCCAAAGTTTCTGCCCCACTGGGGACCTGAGCGCAGTTTGTGGGGAGTCCCGGGGGGCCTGAGCTGCGTGGAAGCACGTGTGATGGGGGTAGAGGTGCGATGCTGCCCCCAGCAAACCCCCCCAAACTCCCCGGCCCCGCCACCCACCTTGAGGGAGCGGGACCAGTATCTGGGGAGAAGGGAGGAATCGCAATCTGCGCACCGTGGGCGCTAAGAGCCTGTCGACAGGCTGCTGCCGTCCCGGTCAGTGGGGCGCACAAGAGCCCCCCAACAAAGTACTGTTATAGGTGAGGAAACCGAGGCACAGAGAGGCTGAAGTGGCAGCGGAGTCCACATCAGCAGGCCCCACAGCCTTCACCCAACCACTGTCCTGGATCGGGTCAGCAATCAGGCAGTGGTTCCCAAGCCAGGCTGGACATCAGAACCACCGGTGGAGCTGTAAACACGACCCAGCACCCAGAGCTCCATGCCAGACCTTCTTCATCAGGCTGTGGGGAGGGGGGAGTTGGCTGACCAGAGAATGCGTACTGTGAACCAGCTCTCCAGGAGATTCGGATCCGGGGGGGGGGCCCTGGCCCAGGCTTTCTCACTCAGGAGGGCTCTCGCCCGAGGAAAAGGGGTGCAAAGGCTGCTTTTATCCTCTGTCCTCTTACTACCTCTCCTTGCCCCTTCCAGAACAGGGGCAGGACATCCGAACCCACGGGGCCTGGGAATCATTTATAACCAGGCTACGCAAGCTAGTGATCATGGGATCAAAACTTCGTACATAATACACTCATCAAAGAAGGCAGTGAGTCACAGCTGGGCCTAGGGCGGCTGAAAGGCTGGTAAACAAAGGCTCTGGAAGGCCCCACCCACCCTGACCCCAGGACACTGTTCACTCTTTGCCTCCAGGCCCAGGAGGGAGATTGTGAATGGAGGAACGCCCAAGGGAAGGCAGAGCGGGAAGCAGCCGCCTGTGGGGCAGACCTGGGTGTAAACCTGGTCCGTCCAGGTAGGTGCTTTGTGTGGGTGCCCACGCTGCAGGCAGGGCCCCGCACAGAAGGGAGTAGAAAGGCCAGCCCTCTGGTGGCCACGGTGATGAGCTGTGGTTTTCATTTCCCCTTGTGACTACCCTTGGTGACGCCGGAGGGGCTGCCAGAGGTCCTGGCACACGGAGGAGACTGGGCTGAGGTCGACCACCAGCAGGGCGTGGCACGTCAGACTCAGACAAGAGTGGGCTCTGTGCCGGTCTGTGCTGACTGCTTCCCATCCATCACGCCACCCGGACCTTAAACCATCCCTTGAGGTACGTATCGTTTGGCCTACTTTACAGGAGAGGAAACCAAGTCAGGCTCAGAGAGGTTACATAACTTAGCCAAGGCCACCCGGTCAAGAGGGAAAGCTGAAAATCAAACTCCGATGGTCAGACACCCGGGCCCATGCGCTACACCACAACCCCACACCGCCTCCGCCCAGGCCCCTTGAAACCACAGGGGAGGCAGCCGAGGAAACTGGAAGCTGGTGGACTGCCGGCTGGGAAACGGGGAACAGGCCAGAGACCCCGCAGGCCCGTCTTGGCAGGGAGCTTTCATGCAGAAGCCCTCCTGGCCTCTAGCTGCAGCCGATGAGGGGTTTCAAGCTGAGATTCTAGAATCCCCATGCACTTCCTGATACACACACGCACACACCCCCTCTAAGACCTGCCTGGCCGAAGTGAGCAAAGGTATGGGACCACCTCCTGCCCGGGGCTGCCACAGACCCGTTTAGGACACCTGCTGCTGCCCCTGGGAGCATACTCTGCTAATGCACGTGCATGCCTAACAGCGTGGGGAGTGGTGCTCGGGCTTTAGGGTACTTCACGGGATATGGGAACGCCACAAGCAGGGTCCTCCGGGCCCTACGCCCGCCTCTGCCACTGGACGAGCAGGGGTAGCACCCAGGCTCCGGGGCCCTGGCCTGCACCTCTTGACCGGGGCAAGTGCAGGGATACACACCTGCTTGCAGAACCGCAGGAACCCAATGGAGTAAGTCTTTCCCCAGAGGCAGCACGTGCCGTACATACAGCTGGACCTGGAAGAGACAAGAGAAGAAGAGGTTGGTAGGCAGAGAGCCAGGATTCGGGAAAGGTGGGGCTGGGGGAGGCCACCCTCCCTCACATCCACACAAGCCTGGGTAGGGCGGACTGGGGCTGGGAACGGGACACAGATCCCAGGCAGCCTTCACCTGGAGGCCAAGCACTCGGGGAGAGTTTGCTCGTGCAGGGAGGGCATGAGGGAGCAGGGCTCCACCGGCCCGGGGGGCAACAAACCAACTTGCCAAGTACTGAATGGAAAGAGAGCAAGAGGGAGAAACAGACAGACAGGAAGGGATAGGAAGAAAAAGGAGCAAGAACCAGCGAGGCCGTCCCCAGGTCCCCGTGAATGGCGTCCCTCAGGAAGTGAGGAGAGGCACGACAGGGCCTGGTTATGGGCAGAGCCGGTCTGTGTGTCTGGCCGACACCAGCACAGCTCGAAGAACGTCAGGCCCAGGAAACGGGGTGGTGTGGGAGGCTCCAGGGAGACTTCATACTCACTCGATGGGCTTCCCTCTGATCTCCGACATGATGGAACTTTCTCCCCCGAGGTATTCATAGCACAGGCTCAGGAAATTATAGATGACCAGGGCTGTGGAAAATGTCCAGAGAAAACCACTCAAATCAACAGGATGGGTAAACAGATGGTGGAATTCTAAACAGCAACGGGAGTGAAAGCACCACAGTCATGGGGCCTCAGGGACGCAAGGACCCGCACAGAGAATATTCCACTTGTCACCAAAATCAGGCAAAGCGAAGTCATATTGTGTAGCATACGCATACACAGGCGACTGTTCACACCGTAAAGCAACACAAGGAGGTGGGAAGCACAAGGTTCCGGATCGCATGGGGGCATGGGGCCGGGCTCGCTGGGGGC